>NC_081406.1:42360924-42663292 GCF_030272615.1 Cryptomeria japonica | reverse complement strand
TTGGCTATGTCAAATAGCAATCCATCCTTGTAAGATCCAATCTGAAACTCCACCCAAGCCTATTCTTCCACCACTGCTTGTTGACCTTGGGTGAGCCATGAGACCTTATAGGGGTAAGGGTGAGGCAACTTTCTAAGCTTAATCTTTTCTACCATTTCAAGTGATACAAAAATATTTAGTGGATCTAGAGTCTATCAGAACCTTTCATACCTTTCCTCCTTCCTTGCAAGTGGTTTTGAAAAGAGATTTCCTTTGTGTAGGATCCTTATCAAGTACCTTCATGGTGTTTACTTCTCTCCTCATCATCAGAGCCTCTCCTCTTTCAGGATAGTTGTAGCTATCAAGAGCATTAACACTTTGATAAGTGTTTGCACTTCCCATACTTTGACAATTAGATTCCTGCACCAAATTGCTTCTCCTTTCTCCCATGTATCTAGAAGCCTTCTCTAGACATCTATTGGTCATGTTCCCTTCTTGGTTGCAATTTTAACATCTAGGAGGTCTTCTACCTTGGGATCTTCCTCTAGAGGGTGGTCTCCTACCCCTAAAGCTTCCTCTTGGATTGTAGCCCCTCCTTGGTTGTAACTTCTCTCTCCTCTATTGCCTTCTTGGTTAGAGTCTCCATGGTATCTAAAACCATTTCCTCTACCTCTAAAAGGGCCTCTTCCTCCTCTTTGATGTCTCCCTTTACCTCTACCATTTTGATCTTGGCTTCTCTTCAACTTCTCCTCCACCTTGAGTACCAATTGAAAACACTTTTGTATTGTCTTCGGGGTGTGGAGATTAAAGTCTTCTTAGATTGTAAATCTCAACCCATTGAGATACCTTTCCACCTTCCCATCTTCACTCTCTTTCACCTTAATCCTCACACACAACTTCATGAACTCCTTAGTATAGCAACTCACATCCATCTCCTTTTGTTTCAAATTTTGTCTCCTATGCAATTGGATATTGTAGTCTATTGGGACATAGGCTTCTTTTACCAAACTCATCATCTTCTTCCATGTAGCTACTCTTCTCTTTCCCTCTTTCACCCTCTCATCCTAGATGAAATTCCACCAAGTTAGTGCAACCCCTTTCATTTTGGATTGGGCCATCTTCACCCTCTAGTGGTCTGGTATGTCTTCACTCTCAAAGAAATTGTCCAAGGAGTCTATCCACTCCATCAGTATATTAGGCTCCATATTGCCTACAAATACTAGCAGATCCATCTTTACATCCATTGTTCTTCTTTCTATGGACTTGAGGAGACTCATCAAGGTTCTTTGGTCTGCATGTACCTCTAGCTCTTTCTGCATAGGGATCTCCTCTTCATCCCCTTCTTCTCCAGAGTCTCTCTCTCCCCTCTCCACTCTATCCTTCAACTGATTCATCTCATTTCTCAAGGCCTGATTCTTAGCCCTAACTTCTCTTCTCTCTACCATCTGCTTCTTCACTGAGACATTCAACTCTGCATTGGTCATTCTTGAACGTGCCTCATGGGACCCTTCTTCTTTTGACATCTTGTCTTCTCCTTCTCTTCTAAAAGACACTCCTTTTCTCTGATACCACTTGATGCAGAGGCCTACCCAAACTCCTAATGGCAAGCCCAAACAAAATTAGGCTGGTGACCCCCTAACTACACACAAGGGTCCTACAAGGAAGGACTCTACACCTTGGATGAAACTACACACACATTCACCAAGCTTAGGCCTATTCAAGATGAGTAAAAGGCTTCAACTCCTCAAACATTCTTTACCGGTGACCTGTACTCCTTGGGATTTTGATTTTGGCCAACACATGTCAACTAAGGACTCTTTCAAACACTAGTTTTGGTTTAGAGCATTAATTCCTTATACCTCCTTTGTAAACCTACCCCCTTGGCTTGTAGCCCTATTTGACAATAGAATGAATCTTATCTTAAAAATGTTCCACACACCCATACAAAAAAATTACCATTTCACACACCCTTTTGGAATTTTTATTGATCCCCAAATTGGTTTGGCGAGATCTATAAATACAAGGTTTGTTCCCTTCAGAGGCTAAGAGACCTAATAGAGGCAATTAGCCCTATTTTCCAAAGAAACTACCTTTACCCATACACAAAATGAAAAAAAACTTTATGGGCATGTGGGGGATAGTGAGAAACCTCTAATTCCAAGGTTTCATGCCTGGAATCCACCGCTATGACAACTTATGAATATTGTCCTAAATTGTGTCCTAGGTGGTCACATAGAGATGCCTACCTAATCTTGTTCTTTTCTCCCCACAAAAAAGTTTCCCCTGCAGAAAACCATGAAAAACTAAAGTACAGTGGCTTATCCTGCATCTCTCTAAAGGAAGAGTCTTATAATGGACTGGAGTGCAAGATAAGGCCATTTTTGTTCAAAACCCTCTCCAAACCCTCAATTTTCGGGTTACAGTAAAAAAAATGGAGGGTTCTCTCTACTCCAAAATAATTAAGACCTCATACCTCCACAAAAATAAATATATTTCATCTCTCTATCTACTCCATGGATGGTGGGATTCAAATCAATCCGTACAGGCACGTGCAACTCCTGCAAACTCTAGATTTCTGGGAAAAATATATTATTTTGTGTATTATTGCTTCTCAAAAATCCAACTCCAACATCAAAAACCTTGGGAATCATGCCCACAAGGCTTATACAACTCTCCAATGGTTTCCCACCAAATTTGGAGTAGGTTGGAGCTGTTGAAAGGCTTCCCCCAACCGATTTACAAAATGTTGCACTTTTGCACTCAAAAGTTGCATTTTTGCAATTTTGCACAAAAAGTTGTCATACTCTCTAAGGTTGGGATGAACATACATGTAACAACCAAAATCACATAAAATATGTATAAAACCTATCAAACACAAATCTAGATCATCTATTACCCCTTTTTACCACATGGTCCCAATTGGCTTCTCAAATTTCCTAATTGGTGACATGGGCTTACATGGTGGGGGTTTATTGCATACATGAAACACAAGATAGACTAAGACACCCTAATGATCCTAGTCTTCATCCTTAGGGTCATGAATAGCTTTTTTTATGAGGTGATTCTACACCATGTTGGGATCCAAGAACACTGAGAGGGGGAGGGGGGTGAATCAGTGTTCTGCCGGAATGAACAGTTTTTACCTTTCTAGACCATGCATATATATATATATATATATATATATATATATATATATATATATATATATATATATATATATATATATATATATATATATACTGGTAAACAAATAAACATATAACAAGAAGAAAGTAGATCATCCACATAAATGAACACCATAACACAGAATTTATACGTGGAAAACCTCAATGAGGAAAAATCATGGTTGGATTTATGACCCACAATATCAGTTCATTGGCCATATGAAAAGATATTACATATAACAGGGGCCTACACTTGCAGGAAGGCACACTGCCTAGAGCATACTTCTCATCACTAAAGAGCCTCACTAAATACAATCTTTTTTCCAAACTAAATTACTAAAAATGAGCTCATGAATGCATATTCTATGCCAAATAGAGTTCCAGTTCTGATTTTGCTCTGTACCGGTTGATAAACTCTGAACTACTACTGGTATCTCTTCTCCTCCAAGAATTCTTTCCAAGATATCTACAAATCATTGCATGATATAGAATTTGAATACAAAATGATCTCCATACATATATTTTGCATCATATAATTCTGCTATATTCTCCTATATCCACACATTTCATATGTCACATCACTTGCTAAAATAACCTAGCAGACTGACCTATATACCTATTACAAAAGATATGCCTTATGTCGGCTTACAATACATTTACAAAAATGTTTGCCTTGACAATACTAATTACCAAATGATTTAAGTAAATCCTCCTTGATGGCGGCTTCCAAAGAAGTATTGATGTCAGTGCCAGTGTAGCCCTAAATGCTCCAAAGCTAGTATTTGTCGGTATATGCTTCCTAGTGCCAATTTATGACTTCCATCATATCTTGTTGCCATTAATGACAAAAAAATGAATCCAATGAGTGTCAATTGCCAACAAAGACACCATATGACCCCTTACGACACCAGATGGTGTCATTATGGGTCATATGGTGCTCTAAGGGGTCATATGGTTTCCTATGACCACTTAGGACACTATACGACCCTTAGGTGTCAAATTTTATAAGCAGTATTGACACTGCTTTTTATATTTTAATAATAGTTCATCTTGCCACCTCAAGCATCATGTGGTGTTATGTGGGGTCCTAAGGGGAGAGAGAGAGAGAGAGAGAGAGAGAGAGAGAGAGAGAGAGAGAGAGAGAGATGGGGGAGGAAGGGAGGGAGGGAGAGAGGGATAAAAAAGGGAGGGAGGGAGATGGGGGGAGATGAAGAGATGTCACATGATGTCGTTAGGGGTCACGTGGGGTCCTAATTGAGCCACACACATGTTAAAACACCATATGACCCCTTAAGACACCATTTGACCCCTTAAGGTATCATACATGGTCCGAAGAGGTCATATGGCATCATTGGAGGTCATAATGGGTCCGCACATGTGTTAGAACATCATATGATCCCTTAGGACATCATCTGACCCCTTAGGACATCATCTGACCCCTTAGGACATCATATGGTCTTAAGAGGTCATATGTGTGCTAAGCGACCTTACATGATGGCATTAGGTGTTATGTGGGGTCCAGAGAGAGAGAGAGAGAGTGTAAAATACAATATCAAAAGATACTATATATCAATATACATGTACATGTACAAACAAATACATATAATAAACATACATACATATTATTGTTGGCATTTGATCATTTGATCTAAACTGGTAATTGTTTGTCTACTTAATGCAACCCATACATGTTTGATTAGATTGTTGTATGATGACTATGTTGTATGTTGTTATTGATGGAAACTATGTTTTTACAGCCATATAATTCCTATAGGTCAACCAGAAAGGCTTAACCGGTAAGTAGAGATAGTTTCATCAGAAGTGGTAATTAGGACTTTAACTGGTAA
Source organism: Cryptomeria japonica (assembly GCF_030272615.1). Taxonomy (NCBI): domain Eukaryota; kingdom Viridiplantae; phylum Streptophyta; class Pinopsida; order Cupressales; family Cupressaceae; genus Cryptomeria; species Cryptomeria japonica. The sequence continues at coordinate 42,658,302 of NC_081406.1, read as the reverse complement.
AAGACTGATAGAGTTATATTCTGACAACCGGTACATGAAATCTATGAAGAATGAGATGATGCGGTTTTGTGGAAGCAATGAATGGTGGTAGATGAAGTTATGGTCATGACCGCACATGGTGATTCGATCAAGTGAACGAGATTTGATTGACAAAGCAGGTATTCTAACTGTGACTTAACTGGTAGTGATGAAAATTACTCAGATTGGTAAAATGACATAGAATTGGATTTGTTATGTCGGTGGCCAACATAACTAAGGTGTACAATGAAAGATTTTCTAGATGCATTGAACCTAGGAAATTATAACAAGGTTCTATCTAACCTTATGATGATTTAAATGTGCATTATGTGATGAGGTATGAAAGGATATATGGGTATGAGCTTGAAAGTGTGAAAGATCATTAGCGAATTTCGTATTTCTGATAGTGCGATGATTAGAGGAGTGGAGAGATGAAGTTTGTGTGATGTTGTAATGTTTTGAAGAGGATATTATCAGACATTGAAGGTTTTATACTGAGATCATTTGTAATTGTTGTCTCCCTAATAGTTGCAACAATAAAATCCTCTTACAAGGTCACTTCTAACAGGGCAAAGTCAGATCCTAACAGTTATGATAATTAAATCCTCTAACCAGGTGACATAGTAACTTGGGTAGCTCCTAATAGGGATGTTCCTCATAGGACTTTTTGTAAAGCTCTTAACTGGGCTTAAACACTTCTAATAGGGTGTGCCCCTAACCGAGTGTTGTAGACCTTAACCGGTCAGATCTCTATACTATAGATAGTGGATATGTTAGGATTCGCACAGATACTAAGAGGGGGGGGGGGTGAATCAGTATCTAATCGGTAATAAGATTTTCTTAACTTAAAACATGTAGAACATATTAATGCAGTATACCGACAAACAAAATGTAATGCAATAAACAGAGATAAAAGCAACCACACGAAAAACACACCATAAGACAATAGTTTAATGAGGAAACCTGGTGTGGGAAAAACCTCGGTGGGATTTGTGACCCGCAATATTCACTTACTGGCCAATAAGAGAATATTATTACTACAAGATGGGCCTGCACATGCAGGAAGGCCAAGTGCCTAGAGCTCACTGCTCAACTACAAAATAGGAAGTCTCACTGACTCACAAAATGGATTATGTAAATCCAATGTCTTGTACTGCTTCAAAATAGCATCTACTATGCTAGATCCAATACTGGTTTATAGCTCTGCTTCTTACATAAATCCTTAACCTATAATTCGCATAATAGGTCTTCCTTATTTCGCCTAATTACATTCCTCCATGCTTACATAATTGTTCTACAATGATCTCTTATATATATATGAGTCATTTTACAATTTTCCAAGTCGTCTTATAACAAAATAAATTACAAACAAAATTCATGTTGGCTTCTGTGCCGGTATGCTTCCTTTCACTGCTGGTGCCGGTGGTTTGTGTGCCGATGTAGAATCTGACTTTGCTGGTGCCGGTGGATTGCCTTGCCCGTGTCATAGGATTGTAAGGTTTCCATCAATGACAAAAGCTTCAATCACCTACAATATTTCATTGGAGTGTACATTTGCCAACAATCTCCCCCTTTGGCATTGATGGCAACACTCATGAGAAAAATTCAAAAAGTGTATATCCAAAACTTGAAGTCCAAAAATTGTTACCAAAAATGTGTGCTCCCCCTGAGCCGATGATCCCTAAGTTATTGGATTTCTCATACCACTACTCCCCCTTTGGAATCAATGACAAAGGTTGTCAAGGTGTCAATAGAGTGTAGTTTTCTGTTTCAACCTTGTAACCGGTTGGTTACAATCTGAAAAAGATTTGCCAAAACCAGATTCAAGCTCTCAATTAACTTTTTGTTGTCTTTTATTGCGGCTTCTGTCCTCTGAACTGTACTAGTGAGGTGTTGTATTTGCTCTGCTGGTGTTTTCTATCCTTGAATCAGGGCATTAGATATTTCTTTCCTTAAGGTGGCGAGGTAGTCCAGTTTTGGACCTAGTCTCCATTTAAGATCCTTAGCCTTACCTTTTATTCTTTCCTTTTCTCTTTCCAACATTAATATTTCTTCCTCAAAATTTGTTATCTTCTGCTCAAAAACTGATAATGAATCAGATGAGTTAATGAAATTGTCAGCTAGTTGATTTATTTCCTCCTGTATCTTGTTGATCTTCTTGTCTATATCAACTGTCAAAAAGTTAGTCTTACAAGTATCTATGTACAAAGTTTTGAATTCCTTTAATTTGCTACATAATTCCAGTAGAAGTGTGTCAAATTGTCTTTTACACTTCTTTATTTCTTCCTCAAAGAATTTGTGTTTTTCCTTCTCTAATCTCTCCTTGAATGCTTCCTCTTTTATTTGTTCAACTGTCATAGTGTTTTCAGTAATGTACTTAGACAAAGTGTCAAGTTGACTCAAAGAATCTTTATTATCTACATTACATTTTGGAGCTATCATCTTTAGAATTGGAATTGTATCATCAATAGCCTTGTATGCTTGTGAGCTATAATTTGTTATTTTCTTTAAGGAGTCCAAAAGAACTTCTGTTACATTAGTTGATTTGAATCCTATAGTTGAAGTGCCAACACTCTGTATCCCATCGGTGGGAGCAATATCCTTGCTTGTGGTGACCTCTGGTAGGTCAATTTGTGTTTCCATTTCTTTAAGAAAAGGTTTGTCTTGCTCAGCTGATGCCGGTGGTACTAACTCTATGTGAACCTATTGCTATGATGGAGCCTTTTTCTCTGCTTGTTGTTCTGGGTTACCATCTGTCAGTTTACCTTCTGTGTTATCTATTACCAGTGCCTCACTAGCCATATCTGTCTTTCCAGTTGTGTCCTTATCTACCACAATGTTAACTTTCTGAGTATCAATGTCAACTATGTATAACACCTTAGAGTTTGGATTTGTGTCCTCTTGTGGTATCTCCATACTCTCTTTAGCCGGTTTATCTTCAGTTGTAATTATCGGCGGAGTATTCAGAGGTGGTGGGGATAAGTTGTCTTTTATTTTTATGCTCGGAGGTCCACCAACCTTTCCTTTACCCTTATCCTTATCTTTCTGATATACTTTGATAGGTTTAGGATTTCTATACTCTTCTTGCTTTTCTTTCTCAACAAGGAATATGTCCCATGCATTAGCAGTTTCCTCTGCAACCTCATTTACTCTACCAACCATAAGTGCTACATGTCGGTGTGCAGTTGAGAATACTGTCTAGTTAGCCTCTGAGATCATATCATCTATCTCCTTTGGTGAGTTAATAGGATAAACAACAAGTAGTTTCTCAATTTTTATTTTCTTGTCAAGCTCTACAATAGCTTGCCTTCTAGCTTCAAGTCTTTTAAATAGTGATGTCGGTAATTCATCTACAAATTGCATCAAAAATTTCTTATAGATATCCAAGTGTAGAATTACACTATTTTCAACTTTCTCCTTGTCATCAATTGATAATGTATCATATAATTTGTTGATGTTCTTAAGCTTTCCTTCCTTTGTTATTTCATCTAAAAGTTTGTCAATTGGAGCAATATTTTGTTGAGTCTTTTTCTTTGGTGTTAACTTTTTCTTCTTTGGAGTGATCTTCTTAGCCGGGGGCCTTACTACCTATTGTTTTTGTCTGGTTCTTCTAGGCGAAGGTGTAGATACTGGTGAAGGTTCTCTTTTCCTCACAACTCTTTTAAATGCAGCTGGCATATCACTCTCTGAAGAAGTTGCTATCGGTGAAAGGTGAGTTTCTGGCTGTAGTGTTTCTAACTCATCTTCAGTGATACCGGTTTGTTTAAGTAAATCTTCTTTGATAACCTTTGCTTTCCTAGATCCTCTTCATACTGTTGCTTCTACCTTCTTTACCCTTTTCTTTGATTTAATTTGATTCTCAATAGTCTCAGCACTGCCAAATACCTCTTCTTTAGGTTCCTTGGATGCTTCTAGAAGGGCTTTTGCATATGTTTCAATTATGTTGTCATCAGTTTCATAACCCATTTCAGTAACCCAAATAGTTCTTGGGACAACTGCCTCCATCCAGATCTCGTCCTTATACTTATCTACAATTGCTTGTGATAATCTAACTCTAGTATTCATCCGAGCCTTCAATGCCTGAAAGTACTCATTTATATTCTTTTCTCTATTTTCACCCATGTTATTTAGTAAATCAGACAATTATTTGCCTATCGGTATATCAAAACCTAGATTTTTGTTGCCAATACCGAGCACCTGTTTTGTTATGTGCAACATTAAACAGACAAGTAGGTTACCAAATCTAAATGTCCCCTTTTTGTCTTTCTTGATCTTTTCAGGATTATCAATCAGTTCATCCTTCAACAATTCACACACATCTATTTTTGCATTATCCTTGATCATATCATAAGCATTCTTTATGCATAAACTAGAAACTAAATTTAACCTATTTGCATGTGTTGTTTTGTATCCTAGAATCATGCTAATGAATCTTGCATTGATGTCAGTAACATCATTTACTCTTAAAGATCTCTTGTCAGATGTTGCACCTGTTAGGTTAGTCACTAGGTCATTTGAGACCTTCTTTGTCTTATCAGGTCTCTTACCGGTGGAGGGTAACCCTGTCACAGCCTTTATTGCCTCTTTAGTAATTTTGTGAGCTGAGTCTAACCAAAAGAATTCACCATGAACCCTACTTAGAACTATCCTTATAACATCCTTAGGGAATTCCAGAATATTGAATCCTAGAATCCTAGGGTTTCGACTATTTTGTGTTTAGGTTTTACATTACCGGAATCATCACAAATTATTGTCTTATAAATGTTCTTAATTTCCTCATCACCTAGTTCTTCTATGTGACAATGAATGTACATTCTAGGGTCTTCTACAAAAACTACTCCTTTGGGAATTTGAGAAAATGTACCAACATTATCATCCTTCCTAGCAATTTCAGGAACTAACTAAAATACAGGCCTAGGGCGTTTGATTACTTCGACTACAGTAGGGTTTTCTATGAATTCAGGTACAAAAGAAGATGCCATGATTATAAATACCTTTCTCTACCTTGTGAATGATTGATTGCTGAATTGCTTTGCTACTTTGCTTGAAATGTCTTTGCTCAGAATTTTCGTGCTCTTCGAATGTTTGAATGCACGATGAAGTAGAATGGAGCCAAAAACACTGATTTATAATGTTAATTTTGCCAACCACCACATTTAATTCTTGCTAGTTAAGTAATGACTTAACTTATCTACCGATGTAGAAGTAATTTCAACTTCTTACCATCAACTGAGGGAATTATAGCATGTTTCACATTTGATTGTCAAACCCTCAAAGAAATTTTCTTTAGTTAGATGAAGACTCTCCTATTGGTGGAATGTTACTCTCTTCTGTTGGTGGAGTGTTACTCTATTCTGCCAGTGGAGGAGTATTCCTATCAACATTTAGTTCTGATTTCCTGATCCATTGTTTTGAGAATTCCTTCTTTACTTCTTCAACCTTTTCTTCACCTTTCAGACTAGGACCTTTGTTATTTACCGGTGAGGACTTGCTTCTACAAAATTTTGCAATATGTCCAATCTTGTTACAAGCATAACAAGTCACATTGTTTTTCTGAATAGCTTTCCCATAACCTATGCTAGTTTGTGTTCTGCATTGATTAGATAAGTATCCAAATCTTCCACAAACATAACATCTCACATTCATTCTGCAATTCTCTGAATTATGACCAACTTTGTTGCATTTTGAATATTGACCGGTGGGTGTATTGGTATTTTGATAATTTCTAGATCTACATTGATTTTCTCTATGACCATACTTGTTACAGTTAAGGCATTTGCCATTGAATTTATAAGTAGTAGGTTGTCTTACCAGTTTTCCATGGTCCTGTGTGTTTGCAGTACTAGAGCTTTCACCAGCTTCAAAGCCAAGACCATTAGTGTCACCATTAGGTTTTTGATTCTTCAACAAGTCACCAAGTTCTTCTGAGCTTTTCTTGAATTTTTCTTTATGTTGATTTGTAGTAGCCAGTTCTCCTTCCAAGATACCTTTTTGTCTCATGAGTTCATTTGAGTCATTATGTGCATGCATCAGATCTATCTTCAACATATCATTTTCATAACTAAGTCTTGTGTTTTCATGTGTAGCTTCATTCAGTCTTCTAGTCAAGTCTTCTTCATTCTTCTTTCTATCTTCAATTTCTTTACAAAATCTCATAGTCATATCCTACATCTCATTCTTTGTTATCATGTTTTCTAGTTTCAACTTATTCATCAGATCACTAAGAGTTTCCCTTTCATCATTCTCATTTTGCCTCTTTTCACAAAGTTCTCCTCTTATTTCTTGCAATAGTAAGATTTTCTTGAAGTGCTTGAATAATATCCTATGCGGCCTTTAGATCATCTTCAAGTTTGATATTTTTCAATTTTTCTGCATCATAGTCTGAGAGAGCTGCTTCTAATTGCTTCATCAAGTTTTTCATCTCTACCAGTGTTAAGATCTTCCTCAAGTTGTTAGGCTTACGAAAATAGAGGACCAGGCTCTAATACCAATTGTCAAGATTCACATAGATACTGAGAGGGGGGGGTGAATCAATATCTAACCAGTAATAAGATTTTCTTAACTTAAAACATGTAGAACATATTAACGCAATATACTGACAAACATAAAGTAATGCAATAAATAGAGATAAAAGAAACCACATGAAAAAAACACCATAACACAATAGTTTAATGAGGAAACCCAGTGTGGGAAAAACCTCGGTGGGATTTGTGACCCACAATATTCACTTATTGGCCAATAAGAGAATATTACTGCTACAATAGGGGCCTACACATGCAGGAAGGCCAAGTGCTTAGAGCTCACTGCTCAATTACAAAATAGGAAGTCTCACTAACTTACAAAATGGATTATGTAAATCCAATGTCTTGTACTGCTTCAAAATAGCATCTACTATGCCAGATCCAGTACTGGTTTATAGCTCTGCTTCTTACATAAATCCTTAACCTATAATTCACATAATAAGTCTGCCTTATTTCACCTAATTACATTCCTCCATGCTTACATAATTGTTCTACAATGATCTCTTATATATATGAGTCATTTTACAATTTGCCAAGTCGGCTTACAATGATTTTACAATAATAAACAAAATAAATTACAAACAAAATTCTTGTCGGCTTTTGCGACGGTATGCTTCCTTTCACTGCCAGTGTCGGTGGTCTGTGTGCTAGTGTAGAATATGACTTTTCTGGTGCTGGTGGATTACCTTGCTAGTGTCATAGGATTGTAAGGTTGCCACCAATGACAAAACCTTCAATCACCTACAACGTTTCATTCGAGTGTGCATTTGCCAACAGGATCTTTGTGGGTACCTAATCCCACTATGGTTTTTCCCATCTGGGTTTTCCGTGTATAATCACTTGTTGATGTAGAGTAAAAGTGATCCTTCATAATCCACAATCAACCTCCAATGAAACCAATCAACTATGTCTCCAATGTCTAAGGCCAACTTGGTCTTTCTCCTTCACTTAAGTTCACCAAAATGCCCAAACTTGGGTCACAACTCCAACAACATGTCTTAACACCTTATAGGGTCCCAACATGCCCTATTAAACTTGTCTAAGTATACTACACTCACCCTTTTGGCCATTCCACTCACAATCCCTTACCGGGTAACTAACTAGGCATATTCCTAGTAGCCCTGTAGAGAGATTAATCTGACTTTTACTCAAAACTTTTCCAAACCACCTGCAAAACAAATTAAATTTCCAAATACCCTTTTGTAAATTGTTCAACATATGTCAAAACCAAATACAACTCTTTTCGACGAACACCTTGGATCAGTACCCTACAACTTTCCAACTAGGCCCAATTAGCCCACTTTTCTAAAGCAACGACAAACATATCAACTCCCTTCTTTCCAATACCTTAAAATAGTCTTAGTACATGTCTCCAAACTTCATATTTTCTAGGTTTCATGAGATTCCATGCCAATCTACCCAACCAAACACTAAACCCTTGTTTTTAGGAGCCCACATGTAGGGTTTTCACAAACTCACACTTCCAAACACCTTGAGACCCTACCAAAGGTTCCATCACCTTCTATCCAACCTAAATACACATAATCCACCATAAAATATTACCTTTATTAAATGAAAACATTCAGACCTTCACATGGCACCAGTTACTCACTAAGTCAACTTGTTACTCTTCACCCATGAAGCACTCTCCTCACATGTTCATGATCTTCCCTACATTTTAAATAGAAACAACACTATAATGGTACAGATTGTAGACTCATCCCACAAGTTACAGAGGTTACAAAAAGTAGGATGAGTCCATTTCACATTTTTGACTCTCAAACCCTTCAAAACTGTTACCTACAACAGTATCTAGGACAGTAAATACAAATGGACCAAAAGTGAAAATAAACTCTTCAAGAACAACAGCAACTCAAAGCATAAACCCTACTTTACACTTCCCAATCCATGATCAATAAAGAATTAAGCAAGTAGAAGTGAGTTTCGATCCAAATAGGGTAGTTTGTAACCAAAATGTGCAGGAAACCAATATTTTATTAATATCAATCTTCTTACATCCACGCCTCTCTTGCCATTCTTGGGGTTTTTCATCATTTATAGACTCTTTTCAACCTTTAGAACCGATAACCACCCTTCAAACTACCTAAAACCAACTCTTAACCGGTTTATCTCTTAGTTCTTAAACCAATATTGCTAATTTGACAACTTTTAGTTGTCAAATGGGTATCTTTTAACTCTTTTACAACAAAGACTCGAATATCACCTCCATTACATTAAAATGGTCATTTAAGGACCTTCTAAATATAAATTGTAACCAAACCCCTTACAATTATCTCTTTTAGGCCACACTAGTCATATTGGCAACATTGGCACAACTTGACACATTAAGCTTCAAATTACATTCAAATGGCTCTAATGGCCATAGTTACATCATGAAATGACCTTATAGTTCTTATTAAACTTCATATGCTCTTGGGTCACCATGTGACCCTCATTGTGTTCCTTTGACTCCCAGGTGCTCCTACACCACTTGTGTCATGTGGTTTATGCTTTATGTGTTGATTGCATACTTGGTGTTATATCTTATATGCCTATTAAGTTTTAAGTTGGTGAAATTAATTATCAGATTTGTATTGTTTTTACTTGCATTGATTCACTCCCCCTTCTTGGTGCCTTGTAAGTTCATCAATTGGTATCAGAGCCTAACTTCCTTAAGGATTAACCACTTGGAAAGGATCTCTAATCATAAGGTAAATATGGGGGAAGGAATGAGTTATTGAGAGATGGCTAAGGAACTTACAGAAACCAAGGAAGAGCTAGAAACCCTAAGAGGCAAGTATAAGACATCAATAGCTAAGAGGAAGGAACTGACCAAACAATTGTTGGAGATCAATGAAAGCAACTCTTCTAATAAAGCAAATATAGATGCATTGGTTGAGGAAGTAGAGAAACTAAATGGTGAGAAGATTAACCTAAGGAGATAACTTTAATCCCTTACAATCTGAATGATTCAAGAACTTGAAGCTAGGAGGGTAGTTGAAGACAAGATCAAAGAGAAAGATCACGAGATCTTTAAGATAAAACAGGAGAATAGCACTCTTTATGAACACTAGCATGTGAAGAAAGAAGAGAAATAAGAAATCAATGCAGATCTTGATATGGAAATGTCTCTTAGAGAGACTCTTATGAAGCAAAATGAAGATCTTACTAAAGAGCTTACAAAAGATAATGAGAAGCTTGCAAAATTCAACAAGAGTTCTACCATGCTAGATGAACAAATCCAATCTCAGAGGATGAAAGGTGATACATTTGGGTTAGGATACAATACATTTGAGAAGGGAGAACCTTCCGATACCAAGAGCAACATGCATGAAGGTAAAAAAGCTCCTAAGGCTCAGAAGCCTACTGGTAATAAATCTTACAAACCTATTTGTTTTAATTGTCATAAATGGCAAGAAAATACTGCTAATGTTTGTAGAAGCAAATTTGATGCTAATATTGGTTATAGACCTAATATTAGATATGTGCCTAGAAAATTTGAAGGTTATTGTTATACATGCAACATGTATGTGAATAGATCTATTGAATGTAGGTATGGAGGTAATTATTAGATACCTCATATGAATCCAAGAATTAATGGTGATTGGAGAAGGAATTTCATTGACTGGAGAAGCACTAATTGGCAAAGACCCCATGTTAACCGGTCTAGTCCTTATAAGATGGAGAAAATAATTAATGTGATTTGTGCAATCTGCAACAACTTTGGACATGTGGCAATGAACTGTTGAAGAAGGACAAGTAGAGGAAATGCAGGACCATGGAAAGTATTTGGAATGGCATGTTATCATTGTAACAAACTAGGACACATTGCTAAGTTTTGAAGAACACAGAAGAACCAACTCGTGAATTAGCTTGCAGACTAGAAAGGAAAGCAAAAAGTTGATATTGAAGAAACCAGAGCTAAGATTAATAGAACCTAAAAGAATAAGAGTGATGACAAACCAGCCAAGGAATAAATTTCTTCACCTAGTGTGGAGAATCCATCACCGACAAACTAAGTTGTTTCTACAACTTGGGGTGAGCTTATTGTCAAATTTTGAGATGAACCCCTGGATGAAGTATTGTAAGTTAAATCTACATATTATGATGTATTTTGATGTATATAAGTCTTTTTGAATCACAACAAGTAAATATCATTGAGTTTTTGCAACCAGTAATATGCTTAAGAATGTTTTAAGGCATATTAGGGTTTTGTCGGTTAAAGCATTTAATGCAGTAGTTTGAAAGAAAATAAAAGGAACATTTTGAATTTCATTTGACATATTGCAATCTTGAGAGCATTTAGCGTGTGAGCAGAGTAGAGGAAAGTTTATGATTGCAACATTCAACATGTCTAGTAGAGATTTGAGGTGATCAGAAGTGTATTGTGAATCAATGAACAGTGTTGAAGGTTTTGACGATGTAAAACCCTAGTTTAGAAGTGGGAAAGGTATTTATTAGTGGATCCTACTCTTTTCTTTGAAGGTTTGCATATTGTAGTATGGATACTTCGTATTTAGTTGATGTGAATGAGAGGCCACAACCAGAGTTTGAATGACATCCTTACAAATTAGAGGAAACAGACCCTATCGGTGCCCTATCTAGTGTACCGTATGGAGTTTTTCATGTTGAGGATGTTAGATATTTTTATCACTGCAAACTGGAGGATATGGGTGTTTCAGTCTTTCATGAACAGTATAGATCATTGTGTGACAACAAGGGTATATTGAAAGAACAATTTAAAAGTGTTGCCAAGAAAGGATTCCATCATGTAGTTAACTTAATTAATGACTTTGATAACAAGTTAGTTAGATTTGTTTTGAGTTGCATTCATGATCAATTTATGTGGTTGGATCAACCACATAGAATAACTAAGGAGGTCATTCATGCAGTAACCAGATTCTGCTCAACCAGTGAAGTACCTTTACTTAGATCAGTACCTAAGAATGATGTTGAGAAGCTGACATGATCAAGATAGGATGGTAGAGCCATGACAGTAAATAAAGTCAATGATCCAACTATGAAATATGCCTCCATGGTGTTTGGATATAGGATCTGCTATTCTAGTAGAATGAATAGTATACCGACAAAAACTATTCATACTGCCTACCAGATGGTAAAGGAGAATGTTGACTATGATTTGGTAGAGGCACTAAAAAGTCAACTGATGGTGAATCTAGAAGTTGTGAAGAAATATAAGAAGCTAAGATTCAAATTTGGACAATTGATTTTGGGATTGTTCTTCTATTTCCAAAACCATTTCCCTGATATTGGAGATGTTCCCCTGCACTACTTCAGATGAAGAGAAACATTAGGATACTAAAGGACAAGTTTGATAACATCTCATGAGGTTACTTCAAGGAATTTCAAAAGAAAATGCATGCTAGAGAGCATATACTGATAGAAGTAGTCAACCAGTATGAGAAGACAATTTGTTTTATGGTGGATACCAACACCTGCATGATGGAAGCAGTTATCCATAGAATCACATGGGTATTACCTATGGGATATGAGGTAGACAAGGATCTACTCATTTCTTATGCTAACATCTATTATAGCAACCAACAGATATCACTACAGAAATATTTTGGACTTACAAAGAAAAATCTCTACAATTCCACTCTGAGCTACAGAAATCGGTGATTGCTAAGAAGGTAAGGAAGGAGGTTGAAGCATTTGCTAAGTAGGCATGACTCACAAAGGAGTAGATAGCAGCAACAAGAGCTAAGTACACAATAGAGAAAGGTGAAGCATCAAGTGCACCTACCAGCACACCTACTAGTTCTCCTACTGGTAAGACTAGAGCTGAAAAGCCAAGGCAACAGGGAAGAAGATGGAAGAAGACAAACTAGCTGAATTACAAAGAGGGAAACCTTCTAAAATTCAGTTCCAGAGGAAGCAAAAAATTATTGATCCACCTGCTAAACCAGTTCAAACCAAAAAGAGGAAGAAGCAACAAGCCCACAAACCGACAAATGATGAAGAGGCTACTGAATCAGAGAAGGATAAAAGAGCACTTAGAGAAAGTGTTAAGAAGCCTAAGGCAACCGGTAAAGGAAAGTCACCTAAGAAACTATTTACATTAGAAGATTATTTCAATAGAATGGTTCAAATAATCAAGGATTATGAGATACACAAAGGTTTGAATACATTGTTTGTTCATTTAACTGAAAGTCAACAAAGGGAGATTGAAGATGCAGTCCTCTTCAGTATGAATAAGTATAAGAGAACACTTATTGAGTTGAAAGGGAACATTCCCAATTCTTTGTATAATCTTATTGATGCAAGGTGGCAGACAACCATTAGCTAGGACAAAGAATTCATTAATTTAATCTTTAAGCACCTGCAACCAGAAGAAAGTGAAGAAGATATTGAACAAATAAGGTGAAAGTGAAGGCATTTTTCAGATCCAAGAAGATATTAACAAGAATGTCAATCGAAGAGACCGAATCAGTCTAGAAGGAGATTGTGATTTTGATCAGGAAAGCTTTAGGTCTCATCCTGGATGAAGATGAAAGAAAATATGAACAAGTTGAGGTGGATAGTTATCAACAACCAAAGTTAGAAGAACTTCCTAAAGGTGTAAAGATCACAGATTTTGAACCGAATAACAAGTATATGTATGATGATCCAATTGATACTGAACCAATATTCATTCCTAATGATAACACTGGAGATAATGTTGATAATACTTCTGATCATATAGATGTATCAGATGTTGATGTTCAAATGTTTGAACAACATGAGCAACAAAAGGATCAAGTGGAGAACAAAACTAAAGAAAAGAGATCTGATGAGCCACTGGTGAACACACAACCTACTGATAATCAAGTTCTATCGGTAAGTGTAAATGTTGATGGCATTCAAAAGGAAAAGACTGTTAGGATTCCCACAAATACTGAGAGGGGGGGGTGAATCAGTATCTAACCAGTATATTAAATTTCTTAACTTAAAACATGTAGAACATATTAGAACAGTGTACTGGTAAGCAGAAAGTAATGCAATAAACAAAGATAAAAACAACCACATGAAAAACACACCATAACACAAGGATTTAAAGAGGAAACCCAGTGTGGGAAGAACCTCGGTGGGATTTGTGACCCACAATATTCACTTACTAGCCAATAAGAGAATATTACTGCTACAAGAGGGGCCTGCACATGCAGGAAGGCCAAGTGCCTAGAGCTCACTGCTCAAATACAAAATAGGAAGTCTCACTGACTTACAAAATGGATTATATAAATCCAATGTCTTGTACTACTTCAAAATAGCATCTATAATGCTAGATCCAATACCGGTTTCTACTCTGCTTCTTACATAAACCCTTAACCTATAATTCGCATAATAGGTCTACCTTATTTCGCCTAATTACATTCCTCTTACTTACACAAATGTTCTATAATGATCTCTCTTGTATAAGAGTCATTTTACAACTTGCCAAGTCAGCTTACAATGATTTTACAATAATAAACAAAATATATTTCAATAAAAATCCTGTCGGCCTCTGTGTCAGTATGCTTTCTTTCACTACCGGTGACAGTGATCTAAGTGCCGGTGTAGAGTCTGATCTTGCTAGTGTCGATGGAATGTCTTGCCAGTGTCATAGGATTGTAAGGTTTCCATCAATGACAAAACCTTCAATCACCTACAATGTCTCATTGGAGTGTGCATATGCCAACAATCTCCCCCTTTGGCATTGACGGCAACACTCATGAGGAAATTTTAAAAGTGTATCCAAAACTTGTAATCCAAACATTGTTTCCAAAAATGTGTACCAAAAGTATATGAGCTCCCCCTGAGTAGATAAGTCTTTTGCTGATTATTTTCTCATACTACTACTCCCCCTTTGGCATCAATGACAAAGGTTGTCAAGGTGTCAATAGAGTTGTAGTTTTTCTATCTCAACCTTGTAACTCGGTGGTTAGAATTTGAAAAAGATCCACCAAAACCAAATTTATGGTTTCCATAAACTTCTTACAGTCTTTTATTGCTGCCTCTGTTCTTTGAACTGTACCGGTGACGTGTTGCATATGCTCTATCGGTGTTTTTTGTCCTTGTACCAATGCCTTAGATATTTCCTTCCTCAAGGATGCTAGATAGTCCAGTCTTGGACTTAGTCTTAGTCTCAAATTTTTAGCCTTGTTTATTATTCTCTCCTTTTCTCTTTCTAGCTTTAGTAATTCTTCCTCAAAACTAGTTATCTTTTGCTCAAAAACTGATAATATATCAGATGAATTAACAAAATTGTCAGCAAGTTTATTTATTTCTTCTTGTACCCTGCTCATTTTCTTATCTATGTCAACTATTAAAAAGTTTGTCTTGCAAGTATCTTTGTATAGAGTTTTAAATTCCTTCAATGAGTTGCATAGTTCTGGTAGAAGTGTGTCAAATTCCCTAGTACACTTCTTTATTTAATCCTCAAAGAGTTTTTGTTTTTCAATTTCTAATTTCTCTTTGAATGCATCTTCCTTTATTTTCTCAACTATCACTGTGTTGTCAGTAATATACTTTGACAAAGTGTCAAGTTGACTCAATGAATCCTTATTATCTATGTTGCATTTTGGAGCTATCATCTTCAAAATTGGAATTGTGTCATCTATAGCTTTATATGCCTGTGAACTACAATTAGTTATTTTCTTCAAAGAATCTAAAAGAACTTCAGTTACATTGGTTGATTTGTAACCTGTTGAGGAGGAACCAACATTCTGAATTTCGTCAGTGGAGGAAGTAACCATGCTTGTAGTGACCTCTGGTAGGTCAGTCTTTGTTTCTATTTCCTTAAGCAAGGGTTTTTGTTTCTCTCCTGTTACCGATGGCATTGTTTCCACATGAACCTATTCCTATTCTAAAGCTTGTTGCTCTGCTTGTCTCTCTGTCTGTTGATCTATTCCAGTCTCTATCAGAGTCTCTGTCTATTTCCCTATGCTATCATCTTCCACTTTTCCTTCAGTGTTATCAATGTTGTCAGTTGTCGATGGCTTACTAGCCATGTCAATCTTACCGGTTGTGTCCTTGTCTATCACAATGTTGACCTTTTGAGTATCAACATCCACTGTGTATAGCACCTTAGGATTAGGACTAGTATCCTCTTGTGATACATCCATGCTGTCATCTGTCGGTTGGTTTTCTGTTGTTGTTACTAGTGGAGTAATCAAAGGTGGTGGGGATAAGTTATCTTTTATTTTGATACTAGGAGGTCCGCCAACCTTTCTTTTACCCTTATCTTTGTCCTTTTGATAGACTTTGATAGGTTTGGGGTTCCTGTACTCTTCCTGCTTTTCCTTCTCCACAAGGAATATATCCCATCCATTTTTTGTTTCTTCTGTTACCTCATTTACTCTTCTGGCCATTAGTGCAATATATCGGTGTGCAATAGAGAATACTGACTAGTTGGCCTTTGCAATTAGATCATCTATTTCTTTTGGAGAGTTGACTGGGTAGACAACAAGTAATTTTTCAATTTTGATTTTCTTGTCAAGTTCTACAACAGATTGTCTTCTTTCTTCCAGTCTCTTGAATAATTCATCTGGTAGTTCATCTACAACTTGCATTAAAAACTTCTTATAGATATCCAGGTGTAAAATGACATTGTTTTCAACTTGCTCTTTCTCATCTGTTGATAGTGTATCATATAATTTTTCTATGTTCTTGAGTTTTCCTTCTTCTGTTATTTCATCCAACAGTCTGTCAATCGGAGAAATATTCTATTGAGTCCTTTTCTTCTTAGGTGTTAGCTTTTTCTTTGGGGTTGTCTTCTTTACCGAAGACCTCACTACCTGTTGTTTTTGTCTAGTTCTTCTAAGCGAGGGTGTGGATACCGATGAAGGTTATCTTTTCCTTACAACTCTTTTAAATTTGGCTAGCTTGTCACTCTCTGAAGAAGTTGCTACCGGTGACAGGTGAGTTTCTGTTTGTTGTGCCTGTAACTCATCTTCAGTGATACCGGTTTGTTTCAGTACATCTTCTTTTATAGCCTTAGCCTGCCTTGAACCTCTCTGTATTGTTGCTTCTACTTTCATTACTCTCTTCTTAGATTGAATTTGGCTTTCAATGGTCTCAGCACTACCAAATACCTCTTCCTTAGGTTCATTGGGTGCTTCTAGAAGAGATTTTGCATATGTTTCAATGATGTGGTCATCAGTCTCATAACCCATTTCAGTAACCCAAATTGTTGTTGGGATAACTGCTTCCATCCAGATCTCATCCTTTTTAATCTCAAAAATATCATCCTTGTATTGGTTAATAATTTCTTGTGACAGTCTAATTCTTTTGTTCAGTCTAGCCTTTAGTGCTTGAAAATACTCATTGATATTCTTTTCCTTTTTTTCACCCATGTTGTTGAATAAGTCTGACAACTGTTTCCCTACCGATATGTCAAATCCAAGGTTCTTGATACCTATACCGGGCACCTGATTGGTTATGTGTAGCATTAAGCATACAAGTAAATTACCAAATCTAAATGTTCCTTTATTATCCTTCTTGATCTTCCCTAAATTGTCAATCAATTCATCCTTTAGCCATTCACATACATCAATTTTCACATTCTCTTTTACCATATCATGTGCACTTTTTATTCATAAACTGGAAATTGAGTTAAGTCTATTTGCATGTGTTTCTTTGTATCCTAAAATCATGCTAACAAATCTCACATTTATGTTGGTCACATCATTAACCCTTAGAGACCTTCTGTCAGATGTTGCACGAGTTAAGTTCATTACTAGGTCATTTGAGACCTTCTTTGTTTTGTCTGGTCTGCTACCGGTGGAGGGTAACCCTGTTACAAATTTCATAGCTTCCTTGGTAATTTTATGGATGGATTCAAGCCAAAAGAATGCACCATGTACTCTACTTAACACTATCCTAATAACTTCCTTGGGGAAATCCGGAATGCTGAGAATTTCTGTGAATCCTAGGGTTTCAATAATTTGGTGTTCAGGTTTTACTTTACCAGAATCATCACAGATAACAGATTTGTACATGTTCTTGATTTCTTCATCTCCTAATTCTTCTATATGGCAATGGATATAAATTCTAGGGTCTTCTGCATAAACAATTCCTTTGAGAATTTGGGAAAAAGCACCTACATTGTCATCCTTTTTAGCTATCTCGGGAACTAGCTGAAATACGGGCCTAGGGCATTTGATTACCTCAACTATAGTAGGGTTTGCTATGAATTCAGGTGCAGAGGAGGATGCCATGATTATAAATACCTTTTTCTACCTCAGGAAGGATTGATTGCTAAAGTGCTTTGCCTCTTTTCTCAAAATGCCTTAGCTCTAGAGATTTCGCACTCTTCGAATGTTTGAATGCTCGGTGAAGTGAAATGGAGCCAAAAACATTAATTTATAATGTCAATTTGCCAACTACCACATTTAATGCTTGGCGGTTAAGTAATCACTTAACATATCTACCGGTATAGAAGTAAATTCAACTTCTTACCATCAACTAAGGGAATAATAGCATATGTCTCATTGATTGCCAAACCCTCAAGGAAATTTCTTCAATTTGATGAAGAGACTCCTACCGGTGGAGTGCTACTCTGTTCTGTTGATAGAGTGTTGCTTGGTTCTATCAATGGAGGAGTATTCCTATCCACATTTAGTTCTGATTTCCTGATCCATTGTTTTGAAACTTCTTGCTTAACCTCTTCAACTTTTTCTTTACCTTTCAAACTAGAACCTTTGTTGTCTGTCGGTGATCCTTTACTTCTGCAGAATTTTGCAATATGCCCAATCTTGTTACATGCATAGCAAGTCACATTATTCTTCTAAATAGCTTTCCCATAACCTATCCTAGTTTGTGTTCTGCATTGATTAGATAAGTGTCCAAATCTTCCACAAACATAATGTCTTACATTCATTCTGCAATTTTTCAGAGTTATAACCAAATTTGATGCATTTTGAACATTGACCAGTGGGTGTGTTGATATTCTGATAATTTCTAGATCTACATTGATTTTCTCTATGACCATACTTGTTATAGTTAAAGCATTTGCCACTGAATTTATAAGCAGTACGTTGTCTTACCGGTTTGCTATGATCCTGTGTGTTTGCAGTACTAGAGCTTTCACCAACTTCAAAGCCAATTCCACAAGTGTCACCTTTAGGTTTTTGATTCTTTAGTAAGTTACCAAGTTCTTCTGAGCTTTTCTTGAATTTCTCTTTATGTTGATTTGCAGTATCTAGTTCTCTTTCTAAGACTTCTTTTTGCCTCATTAGTTCATTTGAGTCATTATGAGTGTGCATCAGATCTATTTTCAACAAATCATTTTCATAACTGAGTCTTGTGTTCTCATTTGCAGCATCACTTAGTCTTCTAGTCAAATCTTCTTCATTATTCTTTCTATCTTCAATTTCTTTACAAAATCTCAAAGTCATATCCTACATCTCATTCTTTGTTGTCATGTTCTCTTGTTTCAGCTTGCTTATCATATCATTAAGAGTTTCCTTTTCATCATTCTCATTTTGCATCGTTTCACAAAGTTCTCTTCTCTTGTTTCTTGAAAGAGTAATATTTTCTTAAAGTGCTTGAATAATATCCTGAGCAGCCTTTAGATCATCTTCAAGTTTGATATTTTTCAATTTTTTTGCATCATAGTCTGAGAGAGCTCCTTCAAGTTGCTTCATCAAGTTTTCCATCTCTACCGATGTCAAGATCTTCCTCAAGCTGTTAGGATTTTGAAAATAGAGGACCAAGCTCTGATACCAATTGTTAGGATTCCCATAGATACTGAGAGGGGGGGGTGAATCAATATCTAACCGGTATATTAAATTTCTTAACTTAAAACATGTAGAACATATTAGAACAGTGTACCGGTAAGCAGAAAGTAATGCAATAAACAGAGATAAAAACAACCACATGAAAAACACACCATAACACAAGGATTTAATGAGGAAACCCGGTGTGGGAAAAACCTCGGTGGGATTTGTGACCCACAATATTCACTTATTGGCCAATAAGAGAATATTACTGCTACAAGAGGAGCCTGCACATGCAGGAAGGCCAAGTGCTTAGAGCTCACTGCTCAAATGCAAAATAGGAAGTCTCACTGACTTACAAAATGGATTATATAAATCCAGTGTCTTGTACTGCTTCAAAATAGCATCTATAATGCCAGATCCAGTAATGGTTTCCACTCTGCTTCTTATATAAACCCTTAACCTATAATTCGCATAATAGGTCTACCTCATTTTGCCTAATTACATTCCCCTTACTTACACAAATGTTCTATAATGATCTCTCTTATATAAGACTCATTTTACAACTTTCCAAGTCAACTTACAATGATTTTACAATAATAAACAAAATATATTTCAACAAAAATTCTGTCGGCCTCTGTGTCGGTATGCTTTCTTTCACTGCCGGTGCTGATGATCTGAGTGGCATGTAGAGTTTGATCTTGCTATTGCTAGTGGAATGTCTTGCCAATGTCATAGGATTGTAAGGTTGCCATCAATGACAAAACCTTCAATCACCTACAATGTCTCATTGGAGTGTGCATATGCCAACAAAGACTTCTAAAAAGATTGATGAGAAAGTACTGGTGAATGAACAAAATGTGGAGACACAACCACCACTAGTCAAGAACACCACTGAGGAAGACAAGATAGAAGAAGATAAGACCGAGAAGGAGAAAACAAAGAAATAAAAGGTAGAGAAAAAAGAGTCAAAAGAAAAGAAAATAATTGATGATGATGATGATGACTCTGTAAGCATTAAAGGACCTATTGATATGGATAGTTTGAGTTCTTCTCAATTGATGGAGATTGCAACAAAAATGCAATCTAGATCTCAAAATAAAAGAATGAAGGAACAATAGAGAGAGGTGGACACAATCAAGACAACAGTTGATATTTTGTCTAGTCTTCTACCGGAGACTAATATTGAAATTTTTGTCACTCCCATTGACAAACTTGGATAGTTGGTTACCGATGTCGGAGATCAACTCAAGAATTTTGAAGATGTAGCATATATATCAGTTGAAAAGGATTTCAAGAAGACAAGGACATAAATTCTGATGTCTGAGATAGGCAAAGGTAAGGTAGCACTCACGGTTAATGAAGACCTGTTGAAGAATGCACTAGGAACCAGAGGAAATATTTTGGCTACTATTTCTAAGTTCTCACTATATTGTGTTGACTTGAAGGAGAAAATGGAAGATGTTGAGAAAGCTTGAAATCTTGAGTGGAACATTTAGGCCACTAAATGACTCAGCTATTCTTTTTGGTAGATCTGTTGTAGACTTACATCACAAACTTGATATGTATGAACATGAGCAGGTCAAACGAGTTAGATCACTGAAGGAGCTCTAGAATCAACTAATTCTTAAAGTTGAAATTTTACAGCATACATACAAGGAGTCAGAGGCTATTTTGGCTACACCTGAGATGAGCATAGTTGATGCGATGGAGGAATTAGCCAAGCAGATAAAGACACATGTTGAGATTACTGGCACATTGTTAGAGACATGGGATAATAATCTCAAATAGTTGAAGTTTCATTTCAGTGACACCTTTTCTAAAATTGCTTTGTAAAAACTTTATGACTCTTATACATATGCTCTGATGTAAATTTTGATGTAAAATGTATATCTTTCATGTATTCTACTTCTTTATTTGGCATTGTTGTCAAAGGAGGAGTAATAATTAAGAGTCCAATCAAAATTTTGTATGTAATGTAAAGAGGGAGTAATAGGAGTAATTGCTAATGGGGAGTACTTGTCACATAGTCATTTTTTGTATTGCACACTTAGTTGATAATTGTTTTTTCTTTTAAGTGTTGCCATCAATGCCAAAGGGGGAGATTGTTGGCATTTGATCATTTGATCTAAATTGGTAATTGTTTGTCTACTTAATGCAACCGGTACATGTTTGATTAGATTGTTGTATGATGACTATGATGTATGCTATCATTGATGGCAACTATGTTTTTATAGGCACCTAAGTCCTATAGGTCAACCGGCAAGGCTTAACCGACAAGCAGAGATAGTTTCATTGGAACCGGTAATTAGGATTTTAACCGGTAAAGGACAAAAAATGTTATATTCTGACAACTGGTACAAGAAATCTATGAAGAATGAGATGATGCAGTTTTGGAACATCAATGAAGTATGGTAGATGAAGTTATGTTCATGACCACACATGCTGATTCAATCAGATGGAAGAAATTTGATTGACAAAGCAGGTATTCTGAGTGTGACTTAACTAGTAGTGATGAAAATCACTCAGATTAGTAAAATGGCACTAAATTGGATTTTTTATATCGGTAGCCGACATAACTAAGGCATACAATGCAAGATTTTTTATATGCATTGAACCTAGGGAATTGTAACAAGGTTCTAGCCAACCTTATGATGATTTTAAATGTGTGATGAGGTATGAAAGGATATATGGGTATGAGCTTGAAAGTGTGAAAGATCATTAGTTAATTTTGTATTTCTGATAGTGCAATGATCAGAGGAGTTGAGAGATGAAGTCTATGTGATGTTGTAATGTTCTGAAGTGGATCTTATTAGACACTGAAGGTGTTATATTGAGATCATTTGTACTTGTTGTCTCCCTAATAGTTGTAGCAAGAAAATCCTCTTACACAGTCACTCCTAACAAGGTGTAGTCAGATCCTAATAGTTATGATCATTAAATCCTCTAACCAGGTGACACAATAACTTGTGTTTGCAAATCCCAGTAACTTGGGTAGCTCCTAACAAATCTGGTCCTCACAAGCCATTTTGTAAAGCTCTTAACTAGGCTTAGACACTTCTAACAGGATGTGCCCCTAACCGGGTGTTGTAGACCTTAACCGGTCAGATCTTTGTACTACAGATAGTGGATCTTTGTGGGTACCTACTCCCACCGTGGTTTTTCCCATTTGGGTTTTCCACGTATAATCAATTGTGTCATGTGGTTTATGCTTTATGTGGTGATTGAATACTTGGTGTTATTTTTTATATGCCTATTAAGTTTTGAGTTGGTGAGATTTGTATTGTTTTCACTTGTGCACTGATTCACCCCCCCTTAGTGCCTTATAAGTTCATCAATTATATATATTGTACATGTATATATTATAAACATACATATATGTATACATACATCATACACATATTATATACATATACATACATATGTATGTATACACACATGTGTGTATATATATACACATATTATATATACATACAATATCTACATATTTTACATATTATACATATACATATATGTATGCACACACACACATTTTAAACACACACATTAATATTTTTATGATGGAATATCATAGGAAAAACCATGTATGCGATGTTTTAGATTTAAAACAACGTACGTGATTCTTATTGAAAAAACACCCCGTACGCAGTCTTTATACAAAAGAAAGCCCATACGAACTTTTGAATGTTTAGGAATAGGCTTGGATGACAAAGTTGCGAGTTGGAAGTTTGATTTCCCTCCATTTCTCTCCTTTTTGACGTGTTTTGTTTTATCAACTTGGTTTCTCGACTTTGTCATCATCAAGTTTACACTTCATCAAGTAGGTATTTCTAAAATCTCCACCATATTTTCACCCATCTTCTAAGCTTTCTAACCATTTTTAAAAAAAAATTGAACAACAATAACATATTATTATTGAATTTCTTTTACTAGTGTCTCCATAGTTCTCAGAGACATACGTGTACCATTTTTTAAATAACTTTTGATCTACTTATACAAATTTAAAAAACTTTATATATTATTGTAGTGCACTTGATTCTTTACAATTTAAAAAAAAATATTGTATTTTCAATTGTTTTGGTGCAAGTTATGTTCCGCACATGAATAGGTACCTGATTTTCAGGATGTGCTTGATTGGAAAAATCATAAAAAAAAATACTCAACAAAAAATTACAAAAAAATACACAACTTCTAGTGTTAACTGTTAACTATATTTTTTCCAAAGGATTTGTCAAAATACTAAATCTAACTATGAATTTTTTGATGCGCACGTAAGACACTATGTTTTGTTTTTCAGAAAAAATCAAGGTCTATTTTTTTGTGCGCGAAGGATTTGACCTCCTTAATATTATCCAATTTTGAAAAACATTAGTAGTTTGGAAACTACATTTAGAGTACTACAATATTTTTTTTTTGAGTATCTTCATAACTTGAGTGGATGACTCTCAAATTCCTCCTCCAAGTTCAGGTTTACTTGATTTCAGAAAAAAAGTGTACCCCCTTTTTGGACACCATCTTTTTGCACTTACCCTACAACAACATATGCGAACAAAAATTAATGTTAGCTAAGACATAGTCTAGACCCAAATCAATACCACAAACACACACAACACCTCCAACAATTACGCCTCAATCATCCACAACACACTACAACCATCAAGAATGTCAGATAACACGAATAACATCATTAGACAAAGAAAATCTTCAATAATGTGCACAATAATCAATGCAAATGACAAATACACATAGAACATGATTTAGAAACATTCACAAGCAATGTGAATTTCACCACAACAATCGTAATAACAATAATTATTAGAATCATCACCATTTCATCATCGGAGCTCAAGAACATCATCAAAACTAACTATCAATCATGAAAGATTCATTTGTGGATATCCAAAGCATCAACCAATCTATAGCATCCTAAACTTGTGACACTTGCAATTTCGACTGCATTTGGGTCTTCACGATGGCGATGCAATGTTAAACCTGAATGGAGACCCCAAAACCTGCTTGTGACACCAAAAACTGCATTTTTCTGCACCTTGGCATGATCCCTCCTTGCACCCTGCTGTCCTGGGAGGTGGGACCATGGCGCCCAGTGCCTTGGTCCTTCAAGACCATGGCGCCTAGTGCCCTGGTCCCCCAGGACCATGACGCCCAGCGCCTTGGTCCCTGGCCCTATTTTGGGCATCGGGTCTTTAAGTTTGCAATTCGGGAAATATTGTTTCTTGGTCAGCCTAAGGTCGGGAAAATCAGTCTATCAACCCTAATTTACAAGTATATAAACTACATTTCCTCTCTCAAAAAGAGAGGAGGACATATGTGAGCAAGGCGCGAAAGCGATATTCAAGCATTCAAGCATTCAAGCATTCAAGCATTCAAGCATTCAAGCATTCCTTCAAGCAATTGAGCATTCTAAGTCTCCATTCAAGGCTAAGTGTTGCATTCAAGACAAGGATTCAACCATTGAAGAGGAGATCACATACAACATACAACATACTACATACATTACACCTTTGCATGTAAGAATACAAACATTCTTACAACAAGGTATTAATACTTGTTTACATTACAAACATTTACATTTACAGCATTCTCATTTCTTGGTTAATTCCAAAACCGGGGTTTGACCTAAAGGAAAACCCCTCATCCCTAACCCCCCAATCGTCCTCTCTTTTCTGTGTGTAGGTTGTAGGTATGTGGCTGTAATTGAAGATCTAGAATCCTTGTGCAGAGACAAACAGATCCACCTTCGTTTCATGGATTGTTCGGAGGACCGTGTGCATGCCGGGCGCCATTGTCCCGTCAACTTTCGCTCAAATTTGCATAACAGCACCGTCTCAACATTTTACTACTAATTCCAGGTCTGCAGCTTCATCCTGTATCCCCATCTCTATTTATAAGCGAATCTTTCCTATTTTACATGCATTCTTAGTCCAATCATCCTATCTATATTCTTTACAAAAGAGGGTATCCTTGATGTCTTAACCCTTGAAACTCATTTAGAATCCAATCCTGCATTGTGTGGGATTGGATCTTGTAGGTTTCAACCCCTCTTTTGAATGTAAAGTCTCTCCCAAGTGAAAACCATCAACCCTAGTGACCTCCCTTCTCTCTCCTCGGAGTTGGGGAGGGGAGAACAACTAGGGTTCAATTTTTCCGCTTTACATTTTGGTGAACCCGACGTGAACATCCTCAATCTAATTATTCATGGTTAGATCTGAAAAATTTGCTTCCTTAATTACATTTCCATGTTTGATCTTTTGCAAAATTTAGAGGTTGATTGCATAAAAACCCTAAAATTTTCTTTTTAGTAATTGAGCTTGTGAAATGTTTAATTGTTAATGCTTGTTTCAGATCTACCCCTCTATTGCAAATTGTCAATTCATATTTGTGCTTTAATTCTGAAAATTAAGTGGTTAAGTGTCAAAACCCTAATTTTTAAAACCTTCTTGATTCAACCTTTGACTGATAATTTCACTGATCAAAACACTTCCAAATCGGCTATAACTTTGGATTCCGCAACAAAATCACAATATCTTTCATCCCTAAAAATTTGGAAAAAAGTTGCGAGGACAGTGTGCACCCCGAGCGCCATTGTCCCTGACATTTTTTTCGAAATTTCAGGAGCTAGATCTTACTGTATTTTTCTGCTAAAATCCAGAATTTTGGCTGATTTTATCAATTCTAATACTTTCAAAATTAAAGTCAAAGTTGGTCTAGTAATTGCTTGGATAAAGGCTTATAATCATTCAAAAATTGTTGAAATTAAAACTCCTATCAAAATTGTGTTTCTTACAGTCCTAAATCTAAAAAGTGTGTTGGCGTTCATTCGGAATTTCAGTGCTTTATTCAAATTTTTACAATTTGTGACTTTTGAAATTAGGTGTTTATTACAACAACTTTGATTTCCGCTTTCAAATTTGAATTTTGCATGAAATCGAGTCAACTTTTAAATTTCAAAGCCTGCATTGCTTTCAGTATTCCCTCTAAAATCATAAAATTTAAAATTTCAGTTTTCCTCTCTTTTTCAAAATTCAAATTTTGCATTTTTTTCAACAATCTTGGTAGGGTTCAATTTTGAGATTGCAACTTTAATTTGGCCTATCTACAGATCATAAAATCACTCAATTTTTTCAGATTAGCTTTAAAATCATCATAACTTTCATCCCTGAAAATTTTGAAAAAAGTTGCGAGGACCGTGTGCACTCCGTTCACCACGGTCCCTGACATTTTTTCCAAAATTTTGGGAGATTGTCCTGATTGTATTTAACAGCTTAAATCTAGGAGATTGGCTGATTTTATTGAAATTTGCTACCTCTAAAATTCAAAATCTTCTCTCTCTCTTTAGTGCATGATTTTTACAACAATAAGCCCTACTTACACTATTCCCGTTAGACGAAGCCTTAGAATTAAGTCTTTCCAAGGTTTAATTACTGAGGAGATGGAACCTAATTTGAATGGCCTTTTTAATGAGGACACGGGTAATTCCTCTAATCCTCTTAATGATGAAGAAGCTCTCCATGAGGTTTCTGTAGAACAACTTTCAAAATTGGATAACCAATTTGATGATTTTTGACAATGGATGTCTCAAGAATATCCTGATAGTGAAGCTCTTTCCTTAATTGAGGGTCTAAAACGTATGGTTCAAAGTGATAAGAATGGAATTGATATTTTGCGTGGTATTGCACACATTGTGGATTCAAATTTGATGCCGATGAAAAGTTGTGCCGAAACTTTAGGTTATACACAACCTCCTACTCAAGTCAATCATTCTATTCCTTTGACAACTTCTATTGCTAGTATACCTACTTTTACATCAAACATAATGACTACTTCAATACAAGACATTCCCCCTATGATCACCAGTCATGGGGGCAATCCTTCCTCTTCAATCAATCCAACTTCTTCACTCATTCCTTCAATGAGTGTTCCTATTATATCTCCACAAATAAACATGATGCAAGGGGGCAATTCATTTAACCATTCCATTCCTCCTTGTAGTGTTCCTTCTTTCCAATCATCTCCTATGACTAACTATCATAGTGTCCCACCACCTTACTCTCTACCTTCTTTCAATAACATAATACCTCCATCACAATCTAACACGTCTAATATGAACTCTTTGACTGAAGCAACCATTAACAATCTTGCACAAACTGTCTCTTCTTTACAGCAACAAATTGCCTCTATGAATCAATCTAAGTTTAGTGTGCCCACATTTGATGTTGCGAGCCCACTTTCTCTTGACATTGTTCGAGCTATCCCCCCTAAACATGTTGAAATTCCGCATTTGGAGCTTTATAATGGTAAGGGTGATCCTCTAACACATGTTAAGACCTTTCAAACAATATGTACCGATTTTGCTTATGACGAAAGGTTGCTTGCAAAACTGTTTACTAGAACATTAAGAGATAAAGCCCTACAATGGTATTGCTCGTTGCCTTCCTATTCTATTACTTCTTTTGAACAACTTGCCAATGCTTTTATTCAACAATTTCAAAACAATATAAGTCCTAAAGTTACTTTGATTGATTTAATGCATTGTAAAGAAGGTGTTAAAGAAAAAGTGACTAATTTCATTGGTAGATATAAGCATTTGTATGCTCAAATTTCTTTTCCAGTACCTGACAATGATATTCAAAGAATCTTTATTTCTAATTTAAAAAAAGATATTAGAGAAAAACTTCTGTTTTTTGAGTTTACTTCTTTCCAACAGTTGTGAGCAACTCTTCACAATTATCAACTGACTGTGAGTCAAATGGAACAAGCAAATCCTATGGCTCCGAGTGATAAGGGTGATAGTAGTCAACAACCATTTGGGAAGTTTAAACTGAACAGAGAGTCCATTAAATTCAATGAAAACATCATCAACAACAATGTGAATGCAGCATCAGGTGTGCCTCCTATTTCTAAATTTTTCAAGAAAGAAAAAAAGTTTACTCCTTTGAATGAATCATTGCATAGTATTATGAATAAGTTATTGGAACAAAATGTGCTTACTCTTCCTCCTATAAGGCAAATAGATCCTAAAAAGATTAATTCACCCTATTTTGATAACAAATCTTTTTGTCAATTTCACCGTCATCCTGGGCATGATACTGAAAAATGTTTTGCTTTAAAGGGTAAAATTCAAGATTTGATTGATAATAATACTATCTTTGTTTCTGGTGTGAATGATAAAGGCAGCACATCTATAGCTCCTCCTAACCAAAATCTTCAGATTTTTACTGATCCATTGCCTTCTCATACCTCTAATGTGATTGATACTAATGACTCCTCCGTCTCACCTGATGATCTTGTGTCTATGACTCCGAATGTGATTAACTTTGTGGAACAGCAGAAAATCCCTAAAGAACCTTCCATCACATTTGATTCTAGTGAAACTATCAGGGCACCTGATGGTCCTTTATATATAGTTGCAAAAGTCAAGAATACACCTTGCCATGGAGTGCTTATTGATCCTTCTTGTATGATTAATGTCATTATTGAAGAATTTCTTTTTACTTTGCAATTGAATCAAGTGATCTATGACGAAACAAATGTGGTTGTGAAATTATTTGATGCATTTTCTTCTCCTGCAATTGGTTCTATTACATTACCTATTGAGGTCCATAACAAATCCCTTGATGTGGACTTTGCTATTATTCCATCATCCGAACAATTTCGTGTGAAGCTAGGCTATCCTTGGCTATCTTCCATGAAACCTATTGCTTCTCCTATTCACAAGTGCTTGAAATTTCCCCATAATGGTGAAGTCGTTACTATCAATCATAGTCTCTTTAAACCAGCTGAAAGAACTTCTAGAGTTCCTATTGATTACTTTTGGCCTAAACAATTCCAATCTCTTCCTCCGCGAAGTGATCATCTTTTCAAATCTTATCAAAGGTGGAAAAAAGATATGATCCTATCTCTAAGTGAACCTAGAACACCCAAACTTGACATTCCTATCATTCTTGAGAAGGAAGTTCTTCCTTTGAAAGATAAAACTAATGTCTTTCCTCAAGAAGATTCCCAACCCATCCCTACGAATGTGACTATGCCTATATCTAATAAACTTCCTAAAGGTAGACCTATACCTCCTCATCATGATGGACTTGGTCTCCTTCCTAAACCAAATATTCCTCCTTTATATGGAGCAGTTCCTCCTCCTTCCTCTTATAGAGAGAAGAGACCTTCCTCTTCTCCTATTATTCAACCTAACAGACCACAACCTAAACACCCAAATGATAAGGATGAGAACATTCCTCCTCCTCAATCTCCTGAACTTCCTACTAAGACTAGATGAAATCGTTCTGCATGTGAACGCCGACGAAAGCGTCATCTTAGAGCTCAGGTAGTTGCTTCTCAAACTTTGCAATCCCCAAAAACACCTTCAGCCAGTATTATTAATACATTTTCTCCTCAGCCGAAAATTGAGCCAAAATCTCCTAAACATAAGATGCATGATGGTCTTGATCCTGTGCGAGTTAAAGATCCTATTTTTATAAATCTTGATGATGACATAGATGAAAATGTTATTTATGATGAAAATGTTACTCCTGTTCATTCTGATAGTGAATATGAATATGTTGATGTTGATAACAATTTATCTAACAAATTTTCTAAAGCACTTATCCTAGCTCCTAGACAAGAACAAAGTGGCTAGGAACATGAACATAGCCCTTGTTTGGATCTTGTGATAGCTCCATCTGCTGTGTTGGATGTTCCTCCTCTAGCGTGTTTCCTACCTTCCCGAAATATTGATCAGCAAGATCGGGGGGTAGATGACGTGCTAGACTAGTTTCATTAGCATAACAGATTCTCTCCTCCTCTCTTGATCTCTTTTATGACTTCTTCTATGTGTTATTCTCATTCTTCTATTTGTTGTCCTTAGTGTTGTCTACTTGAGGACGATGCAAAGCATTGAGATCTCTTTTGGTCTCTCTCATGTTGACTCAAAAGACGCATGTGTTCCCTTCTTCTAGGTGACCTTCCTTGATTGGGGAATGAAGAACAATTATGCATACATACATATGATATACATGAATTATCATACAACATACTGACCCTGAGGAAAGTGAAGTGACCTTGTGCTTTGTGTTTTGTGTCTATTATCCTTGGGCTTATCTCACACTTGGGGGCTAAATCCTTGTGGTAACGTGCTCCTTTCTCATTTCTTATATATGTATCATTACCTTAAAGAAATCACCCCTGGTGAGGCGTGTGTGATCGCTTTAATGTAGGGGGGCATGCATCCCGTTCATATCTCTTCAAGATACTTGAAAATTTCTTGACAAATTTAGCTTTGCCTTGAAAATTTTTGATATCTTTCTTGCATGACTGATAGTGAGGGAACCTTACTACTGATAGTCATGGCTCTCCCTCATGATCTTCCCTTTTACTTTGTCAATCAAAGTCATAAGATCCTTAGTCCACTAGGGGCTTGGTGTATCTTGCCTCCTTGACGTGGTGAAAGTTTTTCAATGTTGTTTCCTTGTACTTTACCGGAAGTATTAGCGTACGCTTATACTCCCGCTAAAGTGGGGCTAAATGTAGTGTCCTAAAATTGTGACACTTGCAATTTCAACTGCATTTGGGTCTTCATGATGGTGATGCAATGTTAAACCTGAATGGAGACCATGAAACCTGCTTGTGACACAAAAAATTGCATTTTTCTGCACCTTGGCATGATCCCTCCTTGCACCCTGCTGTCCCGGGAGGTGGGACCATGGCGCCTAGCACCCTGGTCCTTCAGGACCATGGCGCCCAGTGCCCTGGTCCCCCAGGACCATGGCGCCCAGCACCTTGGTCCCTGGCCCTATTTTGGGCCCGGTCTCTTTTGGGCATCGGGTCTTTAAGTTTGCAATTCGGGAAATATTGTTTCCTGGTCAGCCTAAGGTCAGGAAAATCAGTCTATCAACTCTAATTGACAAGTATATAAACTAAATTTCCTCTCTCAAAAAGAGAGGAGGACATATGTGAGCAAGGCGCGAAAGCGATATTCAAACATTCAAGCATTCAAGCATTCAAGCATTCCTTCAAGCAATTGAGCATTCTAAGTCTCCATTCAAGGCTAAGTGTTGCATTCAAGACAAGGATTCAACCATTGAAGAGGAGATCACATACAACATACAACATACTACATACATTACACCTTCACATGTAAGAATACAAACATTCTTACAACAAGGTATCAGTACTTGTTTACATTACAAACATTTACATTTACAACATTCTCATTTCTTGGTTAATTCCAAAATCGGGGTTTGACCTAAAGGCAAACCCCTCATCCCTAACCCCCCAATCATCCTCTCTTTTCTATGTGTAGGTTGCAGGTACGTGGCTCTAATTGAAGATCTAGAATCCTTGTGCAGAGACGAACAGATCCACCTTCGTTTCGCGGATTTTTTGGAGGACCGTGTGCACGTCGGGCGCCATCGTCCTGTCAACTTTCACTCAAATTTGTAGAACAGCACCGTCTCGACATTTTACTGCTAATTCCAGGTCCGCAGCTTCATCCTGTATCCCCATCTCTATTTATAAGCAAATCTTTCCTATTTTACATGCATTCTTAGTCCAATCATCCTATCTATATTCTTTACAAAAGAGGGTATCCTTGATGTCTTAACCCTTGAAACTCATTTAGAATCCAATCCTGCATTGTGTGGGATTGGATCTTGTAGGTTTCAACCCCTCTTTTGAATGTAAAGTCTCTCCGAAGTGAAAACCATCAACCCTAGTGACCTCCCTTCTCTCTCCTCGGAGTTGGGGAGGGGAGAACAACTAGGGTTCAATTTTTCCGCTTTACACAATCAAATTGAGGAAATACATAAAAATACAAAACACATCCCATACATCCACAACTAAAGATATAAAATTTTTGAAGCACAAACCATAATACCGAATAACACAAACAACTGAATATCAAATTCAATACCGGATCTCATAACTCGATCAAAACATCACACGAACCACTACAACTTCTACTTAATCAACTAGAGATACTTATCTCAAAACCCTTTAATATACATCACCTCATCTACAATACTAACTCATTCAACTAAATTGCAACATTGGAATATATAGAAGAATATGTTGACATCAATGACAACTCATCATTCCAGCAAACTCTTACCAACATCCAACAATAGGTACCCTAGTCCCTCCAAAATAGGACCTCCAAAAAGGAGTTATGAATTTGATATTGTAATAAAAGTAGAAAGGAACACTTGCATAGAATGAAGCAATGATCTACCTAGAAGAAGATTATAGTTGAGAATATCATACATGACATGGATAGTCATGGGTAGGATCATATGATCTTTTTTAATAAGCAATGTAATTGTACTAAAGACTATCTATCAATATCATATGTAACAAGTCAATGTTGTAAACATTAAGACTTGATCAGTTATCGACATAGGTACATCTTATTTCATTACCATTGATGAGAACTCTAATCATAATAGGATCATACTAATTTTAAAATTTCAAAGGTTGTATTCATGTTGTTTGAACATAATATATGACTTTGTTTCATGCATATGACGAAGCAAGGCAACTACATCATTTGTTTTAGAAAGAGGTGAGACACTTATCTTCTATGAGCCTTCTAAGAGAATGTTGTGGTATGTAGGTGAAATTTGAATCAAATTCTAAAGGGAAATATTAGTTAAAGTAGTACAAATATTCTCAATAGAATCATACTCCTTACTAGAATGTTTTTAAAGACAAGGGGGTGGAGGAAGAAAAAATTGAGAAGTAAGAACAGAGTTTGTGCTAGACAAATTTGATACCGGGAGTAAACTGAGAGAGGAGGGGTGAATCAGTTTACCATAAAAAATCAGAACTAATACATATCAAAACCATTAAACCGGAGCACAAAAAAACCAACACAATGAAGGATAGAACATGAAAGAATAGTACACACAACACCAATATTTTGATGTGCAAAACCCGGTAAAGGGAAAAACCATGGTGGGAAACCCTACCCACAATTAGATAAAACTTCTACAATAGTATGTGAAATTGCAATGGGGATTGCACTTGCAATCAGGCCAATCACCTAGAGCTCACCGCTCATCACAAAAAGAAGTCTTACTAACCTACAAAAACATTGGACTAAAATCTGGAAAGAATGAACTATGAAAGTAGCATCTCCTAATTCTTGATATAGTTCTGGTTAAGCACATATGTCTACCCTACAATACAAAAACCTTCACTGAATAATATATCACTTATTTACACATAAAATTTCCTCTGGTAATGAAGAAGTAACCATCAATCCCATCCATGTATCAATTTCAAATTACGTGAATAAGTCACCTCTAAATATAGATCATCAACCTTATTGACAAGGTTGGCTAAACCCTAAACCCATAAACCCATAATAATAAAAATTACATTACACAATATCACTGGACCAATATTATGATTTACATTACATAGCATGGACCTAAATCAAGTAACCAAACAATTCCATCCGTCATAAATTCCACTAAGACCAAAATCCAACATGCTTCACCAACTGATAGAAACCCTTAGTGAAGTAACATATAAAGTCTAATTGGATCCAAATAGGACCACCATAACAACACGTCAGATAATGCAAAGTCACCAAACACTTAGAATATGATCAAGAAGCACCTTAATAATGATAGAAACCAATTCCATAAGCTAGACCAAAATCGACTGACCAAAACACCAAATATCACTTACCGGTAAAGCTAACCGGTACTAGGAAATACCAACCAGGAACATAAGCAATAGTTACCGGAACATGAACCAATAGAATATGGCAAACAAATAACCATCCAGATTAAGCTTATAAAACAAATTCCAGAGATCTAATCATACCAGATCAGAATCATAGCCAAAACCAAGATGATCACCAAGAATAACCGGGATAGGTCCAAACGAGATAGCCTCCAACCAGGATACAATGTTGAAATCAATGACAATAGTTAACCAAATCCAACATATTTCCAACAATCTCCCCCTTTGGCATTGATGCAACATTGAATGTGAAAAACATCCAAGTGCCAAGGAATGCCAACAATCTCCCTCAAAGATATATGATTGATTTTCACACGATAACCACCTCTCCCCCTTTGACATCAATGAAAAAGGACAGATACCAAATCAAAATTACTAAACCAAACAACTGACTACTGTAGCATCATCTCATCAACCTGGATCAAGGAAAATATCTAACAAGCTTACCGGATTGATGCAATTCTGCATCTCTAAGTCTCTTCTGGAAGGTTGGTAACCCCCAACTAATCTTTGAGATATTCAAAAGTATCTTTAGGAAATGGTTTAGTTAGAAAATGTGCAATATGTTCCTTAGTAGGCAAATAAACCAATCTGAATTCCTTTGCTTCAACCTTTTCCGTCAAGAAATCATACCTTATAGAAATGTGTTTTGATTTGGAATGAAATATCAGATTCTTTGACATATCAATAGAAGTAGTATTATCACAGTGAATAAAAATGGGCTCATCATAACTTACCCTTATATCTTTTAACATTTGTTTCATACATAAAATCTTAGTATAGTTGGTAGCAGTAGCTACATATTCCACTTTAGCAGTAGATAATGAAGTACATGATTGTTTCTTGCTAAGCCATGAAACCAATATAATCCATAGGAGGCGGTTAAGCCATGTCACAAACATGATCATTGCAGTGCACAACACAAGGAAACCAAGGGTGCACACCATGCAACAATCCCTAATGATCTGATCATCAAAATGATTTAGTTTCATATACATGGAAGTCTTTGAATTTTCTTTATTTACTAACTGTTTATGTTGTTCCTCTGTCACAGTTGAGTTTTTTGATGTTACTGGAGTGATAGGTTCACTATTTTGAGCAGCTTCATGCATAACCGATTCAGGTCTGATAAATTCATCTTCCGGTCCAAAGTCATATGATCTGATCTGATTACTTCCATGTTCATCCACCTTGATATTTATGCTCTTTGTTATCCTATTCAATCTTTTGTCATAACATTTATATGTTGTGCACTTGCTAGAATAACCCAAAAATATTCCTTCATCACTTCTAGGATCAAATTTTCCCAATGCATCATCTCTTCTAATATAACATTTACTTCCAAAAATTCTGAAATATCTGATAATAGGAGAATATGTTGGAAAATGCACACTCCAATGAGAAATTGTAGGTGATTTAAGGTATTGTCATTGATGGAAACCTTACAATCATGTGGTACCGATAGGCACCATCACCGGTAGACTCTACACCGGCACACAGATCACCAGCACCAAAAAGGAAGATTACCGACACCATGGCCGACATGAATTTTGTATTTAATTGTAAAATATTTGTAAGCCGACATGGCGAATTGTAATATGACTCATATAAGTATAAGATCATTGTAGATCATTTAGTAAGAGATATGGAGAAAAGAGGATTGCAGACCTAATGTGCAAATTATTAGGATAAGGGTTTATGTATATTGTAGAGCTTAAACTAGTATTGAATATGCCATAGTAGATGCTGATCTGAAGTAGTACAAGACATTGGATTTGTATAATCCATTTTTATAAGTCAGTGTGACTTCTTTTGTAACTAAGCAATGAGCTCTAGGCACTTGGCCTTCCTGCATGTGTAGGCCCCTATTATAAACAGTAATATTCTCTTATTGGTCAGTAAGCGAATATTGTGGGTCACAAATCCCACTGAGGTTTTTCCCACACCGGGTTTCCTTGTTAAAAATATTGTGTTATGGCGTGTCTCTTATCTTGTGGTTGTTATTCTTATTTGGTGCATTATTTCTGGTTTACTGGTACACAATTTTAATATGCTTTTCATGTTATAATTTTAGTAAATTCTTATACCGTTCAGATACCAATTCACCCCCCCTCTTAGTATCTTTGGGAATCCTAACAATTGGTATCAGAGCCTGGTCCTCTATTTTAAAAATCCTAATAGCTTGAGGAAGATCTTGACACCGATAGAGATGGAAAACTTGAGAAAACAATTGGAAACAACTCTTTCAGACTATGATGCAAAAAAAGTGAATAATATCAAACTTGAAGATGATCTGAAGGCTGCATAGGATATCATTCAAGGACTTCAAGAAAATTTCACTATAGCAAGGAACAAAAGAAGAGAACTTTGTGAAAAGATGCATAATGATGAAGATGAAAAAGAAGCACTTAATGATCTGGTAAACAAGCTAAGACAAGAAAACAATACAATGAAGAATGAGATGCAAGATATGACTATGAGATTTTGTAAAGAAACTGAAAATAGAAAGAAGAATGAAGAGGACTTGGTTAGAAGACTAAATGATGCTGGAAATGAAAACACAAGACCCAGTCATGAAAATGATATGTTAAAGATAGACTTGATGCATACACAAAATGACAGAACCGAACTCATGAGACAGAAGGATTTCTTGGAAAATGAATTGGCTACTGCAAATCAACACAAGGAGAAATTCAAGAAAAGTTTAGAGGAACTTGATGACATGCTGAAAAATCAGAAACCTAATGGTGATACAAATGGCCTTGGCTTTGAAGTTGGTGAAAGCTCCGGTACTACAAACAAACATGATCATAGCAAACCGGTAAGACAACTTAATGCTTACAAATTGAATGGGAAATGCTTTAACTATAACAAGTATGGTCATAAAGAAAATCAGTGTAGATCTAGAAATTATCAGAACACTAATATACCCACCGGTCAATGTTCTAAATGCAACAAAGTTAGTCATAATTCAGAAAATTGCAGAATGAATGTAAGATGTTATGTTTGTGGAAGATTTGGAGACTTATCTAATCATTGAGAAACACATACCGACATAGGATATGGGAAAGCTATTCAGAAAAACAATGTGACTTGTTATGAGTGTAACAAGATTGGACATATTGCTAAATTTTGTAGAAGTAAAGCATCACCAGCAAATAACAAGGGACCCAACTTGAAAGGTAAAGAAAAAGTTGAAGAGTTAAAGCAAGAATTCTCAAAGCAATGGATCAGAAAGTCAGATTAGAATATTGATGGGAATACTCCTCCACCGGCAAGAGACTCTTCATCTAACTGAAGGAAAATCCCTTGGGAGTTTGGAAACAAATTGAAAAACATGCTAATATACCCTCGGTTGATGGTGAGAAGTTGAATTACTTCTTTACCAGCAGATGAGTTAAGTTGTGACTTAACCGACAAGCATTAAATGCGATAGTTGGAGAAAATAACTTTATAAAGTAAGTGTTTTGGCTCTTTTTTCATTCACTGAGCATTCAAATCTCTGAGAGCACAAAAATTCTGAGCAAGGGCATCCATAGCAAGAAGGAAGAAATTCATTCGAGCACACATACCTAAAGGTAGATTGAGGTATTTATAACAATGGCATCCTCCTTTGTTCCTGAATTTATAGCAAATCCTACTTTGATTGAGGTTATCAAGTTCCCTAGACCCGTATTCAAACTTATTCTTGAAATAGTGAAGAAAGATGACACCCTAGGTGCTTTCTCTCAAATTCCTAAAGGAGTAGTTTATGCAGAGGATCCTAGGATATACATACATTGTCATATAGAGGAATTAGGAGATGAAGAAATCAAGAACATGTATCAGACTATGATTTGTGATGAATCTGGAAATATCAAACTAGAACATAAGATAGTGGAAACCTTAGGTTTTACTGAAATCCTTAGTATCTCAGATTTTCCCAAAGATGTTATAAGGATTGTGCTAAGAAGAGTGCAAGGCGAATTCTTTTGGTTGGATTCAATTCATAAGATCACCAAAGAAGTCATTAAGGTAGTAACAGGGTTACCTTCCACCGGTAGCAGGCCTGACAGAACTAAAAAGGTCTCTAACGACACAGTAATGGACCTAACCAGTGCAACATTTGACAAGAGATCACTTAGAGTCAATGATGTAAAGGACATAAATGTCAGATTTGTCAGTATGATTTTAGGCTACAAGACTACACATGCTAATAGATTAAACTCAGTCTCTAGCTTATGCATTAAGAGTGCCTATGACTTAGTGAAAAACAATGCTAAGATTGACATCTGTGAATGGCTTAAAGATGAATTGATAGACAATCTGAAAAAGATCAAAGGAGATAAGAAAGGCACTTTTAGATTTGGAAATTTGCTTGTATGTTTAATGTTGTACATTACTAAGCAAGTACCCAGTATTGGAAGAAAAGACTTTGGCTTTGATATACTGGTAGGAAAGCAACTATTGGATACATTAAACATGGGAGAAAATAGAGAGAAAAATATAAATGAACATTTTCAAGCACTGAAGGCTCGAATGAAGACAAGAATTAGACTGTCTCAGGCAATTGTAGACATGTAATTAAGAAACATGAAATCCGGATGGAGGCAGTTGTCCCTAGAACTATCTGGGTAATTGAAATGGGGTGTGAAACAAATGATAACATCATTGAAACTTATGCAAAAGCCCTCCTTGAAGCACCAAAGGAACCATCTAAGAAAGTATTTCGCAATGTAGAAACAATTGAAAGTGGAATTCAGTCTAGGAAAAGAGTTAAGAAAGTTGAACAAACAGTGAAGCAGGGAACTAGACAAGCAAAAGTTATTAAGGAAGATGTATTGAAGCAAACTGGTATCAAGGAAAGTGAGTTGGAAAGACTTCAACTAGAAGCTCATCTTTCATTGGTTACAACTTGATCTGAAAGTGATATACTGGCGGTATTCAAAAGGGTAGAAAGGAAAAGAAAACCCTCATTGGCACCCTCACCCACACCCAGGAGAATAAGAGAAAAGCAACAGGCAGTGAGGCCTCCAGTTAAGAAGTTGACTCCAAAGAAGAAAAAGTTAAAACAATCTATGTGCTCAATATAAAATTACCTTGCTCATAGTATTCCTCGGTAATTGATAAATAAACTCAGTAACCACTTCTGTATACTCTGTCCCTTAAACTGTTCTTTGAAACCTTCACAGTAACCTCTAAATATCTTTGTCAATCTTCTTTCTTCACTATATCATCACTTTGTATCTTCTCTCTTGATTGTCATGTCATCTCTCAAATACTCAAATCATTCTGTTTATATAGATTTCTGAGACAATGATCTGTTCATGCTTTGATCATACAAACATGTTTTATTGAATGAATAAACATAGAAATTATTTCATTGGATATTCTTCCTCAAAATCATACAAAATCTTTAAATGCAATTTCCTATGTAATAACAATTTCATCTTCTCGAATCCTGTAACACTTTTCACATGTGTGTCTAGGTTCATTGAATCTAGTAACACATTTCCACTCAGTTCAAATCAACTTGGTATTCCTTCTTTGTTGCTCGGTAGACATATGAACCTTACTCGGTAGACATTCTATATTCGTCTCGGTTCATAGCTCGGTGTATATCATCTCGGTGACTTGTCTCTCTTTTGTAACTGACACCGATAGCCTTGGTATTTACTTACTATACTTTTCGGTAGTATTAACCAACTAGTGTATATAGGATGACTTTGGGCATAAAACTAATGACAACTTAGTAAATAGAAACAATCTCCCCTTTTGACATTAGTTTGGTATGTTTGACAAAACTCCTTTCAAAGTCATAACACAAAATCTATATACTTGCAAAATAAACTGAAATGATAGTATATACATTGTTCAAATACATACTCCCCTTATCAATATTTTGTACATAACTTGATGTTCCATGCTCCCCTTGTTGTCAATATTGCATTATAACAGACAATGAAAGATTGTTGGCATTTCATAAGGATATTGAGAAGGTTGTTGATGATTATGGATATAACTGATTAAAGATGTTTACTGTCTTGATATTATTATTTTGTCATTGATGTCAAGAAATTGATTTTCTAATTTAGTATGATGTTGCCATATCTTGAGAAGTATGATATCAAGATTATAAAGATCTTGGTAAAAGACACAGGAAAGAATATGATGAATAAGGGGATGAATAAAGTATTCAATGGGAAACTAGTACCGAGTCAGACAATGATGAGATCATGATGTTTAGATTGTTTTAACATCATACATATGTTGTAAAATGTAAAGGTTAATACTATACTATGTTATCAAGCATGGAACCTAGTCGGTAAACCCTAAGGAACCTAGTTGGTAAACCCTAAGGTTATCGCTATCGGTTAATGAAGGTGGAATGTCTACTGAGTGAAGTTTAGTATTCACCGAGTTGTTACCAAGTTGTAACCGAGCTATAACAGAATGCATTAAATGTTTACATGCATTATTTAATGAAGGATGCTAATGAGCTGGAACTGATCAATGATTGGTGAGCCATGAATGAATTTTGTTAACGAATCTAAGGCAATGAAAAGTCAGCATGAAGATCTACAGCTCAAATTGAACTGCAATACCCTGGCACAAGTTCCAAGACTAATATGCAAGTTCCAAGGCGGGGTAAAAACATTTTCAGATCGAAAGATGCATTGAACTTGGACAAGATTGAAGAACTAATGGCTATGATTGATCATGGGAAATATGATCAAGGAGATTAAGCGGTTACCTAATTGTTTATAAATAGGAAACTGTTGATAAACAATGTATGTGGGCAAGTGTATGCATAGGGATGCTACATAGTGATTACCGAGCATAGAAGCTTGAAGACCTGTTTTGAATAACAGAGTATAGAATCCCATCAAATAGACAAGATTAGTTCTATGTCTAGATTGTATTGAACAAATAAGAATCTGCTTTAGCATTTTAGATGTGAAGTTGTAGATAGATTTTATTACTGTTATTTTGTGAAAGTGACAGAAAATCTCTTAACCGAGTGGACTTAACAGTCTTATTTGTAAAACCGTCTAGCAAGGTGACATTCTGATTGAGTGTTTGAAATCCTTTAACAAGGTCACTTCTAATAAGGTGAAGATCCTAACAGATATGAGGGAAATCCCTTAACCGAGTCACATCTAGCAATGTGTTTGTAATCTTTAATAGGATTTGCTTTTAACCGAGCATATTCTAGAAGAGTATATTTCTTAGTGGGTCCTAAATCCCACAATGGTTTTTCCCTATTTGGGTTTCCACGTTAAATCTAGTGTTATGAGGTTTATGATGTTCATATGCTTTTGAGTTTGCATGTTTAATAGTTTTGGTTATATTACTGAAATATATGTTACCGAGGTTGAATCTGATGTTTTTATGGAAGATTAAGTTTGTATGATTCACCCCCCCCACCTCTCATCTTGTTGGCTATTAGATCTATACTTATATTAAGTATCAGAACTATCAATTGGTATCAGAGCTTTGGACTTCAGAAGGAAAGTTTAAAGGCACTTGAGTTAAAGATCCAAAGATGTATAAGAGGGATGCACTGAAGTTGAACAAGTCAAGTTTCTCTACATGGCAGAAAAGGATGAAGCTACATCTATCAAGAGTTGGAGAATATGCTGTATACTATCTAGAGAATGATTTTGTCACACCAAGCACCTATCCATTGACTATGGAAGAGATAATGGCAAAGCAAGAACATATTCAAGCAATGATTGAAATAACATCTGCATTGATTGATTCAGAGTTTAATGATCTAGAAGGCTGCAATGATGCAAAGGCAATGTGGGATAAGCTCATATCAGCATATGGAGGAGATGAACATGTTCAAAGAGAAAAAGTAGATAGTCTAAGAGGACAACTTGAATCTATGATGATGAATGAAGGTGAGAACATAACTCAGTACAGTACAAGACTAAAGGAGATTGTCAATCAAATCAAAGGAGCAGGTGGAACTATTGATGAAAAGGATATAACAAGTAAGTTGTTAAGAACCCTTCTACCAGCTTAAGCAAACCGAGTCTTTGCAATCAATGAATTGAGGTCTGTACCTAATAAGCCAGTTTCTTTAGATGCTACTATTGGTAAGCTACACGCATTTGAGTTAAGTAATTTTGATAATAGTGGATCTTCAATAAATAAAGTTGAATCTGCATTTAGTTCTTTTCATCTTGATGAATCTAATGATTTCAATGAAAGAAAGTATAAGTACTCTGAAGGAGATCACAGTGGAGCAAGTGAAAGATTTCATAAGAACATGGAGGCAGTACACAAATTATATGAGGAAATCAAAAAGAAAGAAGAATTTGAAGCACTATTGGCCAAAAGGTTACTGAGAGGCAAAGGTAAGTATAAAGGAAAACTACCTTTGAAATGTTTCAATTGTGATAAAATAGGACATATGGCTTCTAACTATCTTGAAAAAGATTCTACTAAAAAGAGAGATTACCGAGATGATAGACAGAAAGATAATCATTATAGAGGACACTGAGACTTCAGAAGAAGAGATAGAAAGACATGCCTAATAGCTGATGAGGAATCCAATGATGATAAATCAGATGAGACTGATACAGAGGAAGTAGTTTATGTGGCTATCAAGGATGGATCAGATGAAGAAAGGTATGAAGAAAAAGCCCTAATATCTCACATAAACACTAATGATTCTTGGATTATAGATAGTCGATGCTCACATCATATGACAGGAGATAAGCACAAGTTTGTTATATTAGAGGATTATGATGGAGGCTATGTTAGATTTGGTAATGATGCACCATGTCCGGTGAGAGGTAAAGGATCTATAACACTTCTTGATAATGCAAGATGCAATGATGTTTATTGGGTTGAAGGTTTGAAATACAATTTGTTGAGTGTGGCACAGCTAAACAACATAGGTTACCGAATAGAATTTCAGAAGGGAATTGTCAAAGTTCATGTCAAAAATGGAAAGCTAGCTGCTACCAGGACACAAACAAAAGGTAACACATCTCACCTTGACTCAACTCGGAATAAGTGTTTGTATGCAAAGTTAGATGATACCTGGTTATGGCATAAAAGGTTTTGTCATGTCAATTTTGATAATCTCATCAAAATAAGCAAGAAGCACAGAGTAAGAGGTCTACCGAGTCTTGAAAAACCTAAGAATGCTATGTGCCGAGGATGCCAGATGGGTAAGATGACAAGATCAAGCTTTACAAGTAATTCTTACACTTCTAAAGGAATTTTAGATCTAGTGCACACTAATCTTTGTGGTCCTATGAAAGTTCAAAGTTATTATGGTGATAAATATTTCATTTTATTTGTGGATGACTATTCAAGGATGATGTTAGTAATGTTTTTAAAAGAAAAATCAGAAGCTTTTCAAATGTTTAAATGGTACAAGGCAAGAGTTGAAAATTAAACAGAAAGACAACTGAAATGTCTTAGATCAGATAGAGGAGGAGAGTTCACATCTGATGAGTTCAACTTATTTTGCAATGATCATGATATTAAAAGACAAGTCTCTACACCGAGAACTCCACAACAGAATGGAATAGCTGAGAGAAGAAACATATCTATTGTGGATTGTGCTAGAACACTGATGATTGAAAAGAAGGTGCCACAAACATTTTGGAGAGAAGCAATAAGCACAGCAGTTTACACCTTGAACCAAGTTCAATTGAAGAAAGGTACTTTGAAGACACCATATGAAATCTGGTATGATAAGAAACCTAATGTAAGTTATTTTAAAATCTTTGGAAGTAGATGCTATGTTCATAAAGATGATAGAAATGGCAAATTTGATCAGAAAAGTGAAGAAGGAACGTAGCTAGGTTATTCTTCTAGAAGCAAAGCATTTAAATGTCTGATCAAATCATCTAACAAAATAGTAGAAATTGCAAATGTGAAAATTGATGAATTTGCAGAAAGAAATGATGAAGGAAATTCCAAGGAACCAGAAGACTATGATGAATTTGTCTATGTTCGACCGAGAAGTCCTACCGAGAAGACTGTTGAAGAAAATGAAGAGAATATCCAGTTACCGAGTGATAAAGAAGATCATACAGAGCCTACCGAGCCTGTATTAGCCAAGTATGTTAGAAGACATAATGCACCAAGTCAGATTATAGGAGATAAGGATGATCCAGTGATGACAAGGAACAAACTGAGATAGAACACATCTTTGATATCTGAATTTGAACCGAGAATATTGAAAGAGACATTTAACAATGAAGATTGGATAAATGCTATGATAGAAGAGATTGATCAAATCAAGAAGAATGACACATGGACACTAATCCCAAGACCGAAGGACAAAAATGTAATTGGTACAAAGTGGATTTTCAGAAACTAGCTAAATGAAAAAGGAGAGGTCATTCGAAACAAAGCAAGACTAGTTTGCAAAGGTTATGCTCAAGAAGAAGGAATTGATTATGGTGAAACTTTTGCACCTGTTGCTAGACTTGAAGGAGTAAGAACATTGTTGGCCTATGCTGCTTTCAAAAATTTCAAGATATATCAAATGGATGTCAAATCTGCATTTCTGAATGGAATATTAGAAGAAGTTTTCATTGAACAAC
The DNA here is from genome assembly GCF_030272615.1 of Cryptomeria japonica. Taxonomy (NCBI): domain Eukaryota; kingdom Viridiplantae; phylum Streptophyta; class Pinopsida; order Cupressales; family Cupressaceae; genus Cryptomeria; species Cryptomeria japonica. The sequence goes on along the minus strand of NC_081406.1, from coordinate 42,613,746 downwards.
CTGAAGGATTTGTTGAAGACAAGAATAAAGATCATGTATGTAAATTGAACAAAGCTTTATATGGTTTGAAACAAGCACCAAGAGCATGGTATGAAAGATTGCACTCTTATTTGATTAAGATTGGTTTTATAAGGACAAGTGAGAACAACAACCTATACATAAAGAATGATGAAAATGGAATATTGATCTCAACCATATTTGTTGATGATATTATATTTTGTGGAAATGAATCTTTATGCAAGAACTTTGGAAATGAAATGAGAAAAGAATTTGAGATGTCATTAATTAGTGAGATAAAGTATTTTATAGGTTTACAAATACTGCAAATGAAAACTGAGATTTTCATTACTCAATCCAAGTACATAAAGGAAATCTTGAAGAAATTTGGAATGGAGGATTCAAAACCAGTAAGTACTTTTATGACTACCAACTACAAATTATCAAAGAATGATGAATCTGCATCTGTTGATGAGACACTTTACCGATCTATGATTGGAAAGCTACAATATGTTGTTCACAGCAGACCAGATATAGCACATGCAGTAGGTATAGTTGCAAGATTCTCTGCAGATCCTAAGGAAACACACATGACAGCAATCAAAAGAATTTTTAGATACTTGAAAGGCACAGAGGATTATGGCTTAGTATATCAAAAAGGAAATGATTTTGATTTAAAAGTTTATACTGATGCTGATTGGGTAGGCAACATTGATGATAGAAAAAGCACAAGTGGAGGAGCTTTCTTTTTAGGAGAAACACTAGTGAGTTGGCTTAGCAAGAAACAAGGATGTGTTTCACAGTCAACAATAGAAGTTGAATACGTTGCTGCAGCATTGAATTGTACCAACATTGCATGGATCAAACAACTGTTGGAAGGTATAAATGAGAAAGTTACCGAGCTAGTAACTATATTCTGTGACAATACTAGTGCCATTAATATTTCAAAGAATCTTGTTATGCACTCTAAGACAAAGCACATATCTATCAAATATCATTATCTTAGAGAAGAAGCTCAAGAGAAGAAAGTGGTATTGGAGTATGTTAGCACAAAGGAACAAATAGCAAATATCTTCACCAAATCACTACCAAGGGACACTTTTGAATATCTCAGAAGTAAGTTAGGGGTCCCACCCCTATCTTCTACTCACCGACCGAGTTCAGTGAAAGCATCAATCTGATGACTCAAATGAATATCTTTTGGGAGTTGATGCTGATTTATACACTTTAGGATGTTTTCTAAAGGTGTACAGGAAATAATACAGGAAATATTACAGGGAATAGGAATTGAAGACAAATGCTCTGACCAAGACTCAGTTGATACACAACAACAGGAAATAACTTCTTACAGAATGTAATTATGTTTTAGTTCTTTACTTTTTGGAATTGTTGTCAAAGGGGGATAAGACTACTATAAAGGGGAGAAGACTAATATAGAGGAAGAAGACCTATCAGGGGAGAAGACTAAATGAAAACTGAGCAGACTATAGATTGGAAAGAAGACTGAAAATAGGAGAAGTCTAATGTATGGGGGAGAGCATTTCAGCATTTCAGAATCACAGCAATCCGAATCTTTTAAGGTGAAATCAATTGGTTTTGCCATCAATGCCAAAGGGGGAGATTGTTGGCAATATTGCATTATAACAGACAATGAAAGATTGTTGGCATTTCATAAGGATATTGAGAAGGTTGTTGATGATTATGGATATAACTGATTAAAGATGTTTACTATCTTGATATTATTATTTTGTCATTGATGTCAAGAAATTGATTTTCTAATTCAGTATGATGTTACCATATCTTGAGAAGTATGATATGAAGATTATAAAGATGTTAGTAAAAGACATAGGAAAGAATATGATGAGTAAGGGGATGAATAAGGTATTCAATGGGAAACTAGTACCGAGTCAGACAATGATGAGATCATGATGTTTAGATTGTTTCAACATCATACATATGTTGTAAAATGTAAAGGTTAATACTATACTATGTTATCAAGCAAGGAAACTAGTCAGTAAACCTTAAGGAACCTAGTCGGTAAACCCTAAGGTTATCGCTATCAGTTAATGAAGGCAGAATGTCTACTGAATGAAGTTTAGTATTCACTGAGTTGTTACCAAGTTGTAACCAAGCTATAACAAAATGCATTAAATATTTACATGCGTTATTTAATGAAGGAAGCTGATGAGCTGGAACTGATCAATGATTGGTGAGCCATGAATGAAATTTGTTAACGAATCTAAGGTAATGAAAAGTTGGCATGAAGATCTACAGCTTAGATTGAACCGCAATACCCTGGCACAAGTTCCAAGACTAATATGCGAGTTCCAAGGGTAAAATGTTTTCAGATCGAAAGATGCATTGAACCTAGACAAGATTGAAGATCTGATGGCTATGATTGATCATGGGAAATGTGATCAAGGAAATTAAGTGGTTACCTAATTGTTTATAAATAGGAAACTATTGATAAACAATGTATGTGGGCAATTGTATGCACAGGGATGCTACATAGTGATTATCGAGCATAGAAGCTTGAAGACCTATTTTGAATAATAAAGTATAGAAGCCCAACAGATAGACAAGATTAGTTCTATGTCTAGATTGTATTGAACAAATAATAATCTGCTTTAGCATTTTAGATGTGAAGTTGCAGATATATTTTATTACTGTTATTTTGTGAAAGTGACAGAAAATCTCTTAACCGAGTGGACTTAACAGTCTTATTTGTAAAGCCCTCTAGCAAGGTGACATTCTGATTAAGTGTTTGAAATCCTTTAACAAGGTCACTTCTAACAAGGTGAAGATCCTAACAGATCTGAGGGAAATCCCTTAACCGGGTCACATCTAGAAATGTGTTTGTAATCTTTAACAGGATTTTCTTTTAACCGAGCATACTCTAGAAGAGTATATTTCTTAGTGGGTCCGAAATCCCATAGTGGTTTTTCCCTATTTGGGTTTCCACATTAAATCTGGTGTTATGAGGTTTATGATGTTCATATGCTTTTGAGTTTGCATGTTTAACAGTTTTGGTTATATTACTGAAATATACGTTACCGAGGTTGAATCTGATGTTTTTATGGAAGATTAAGTTTGTATGATTCACCCCCCCCTCTCATCTTGTTGGCTATTGGATCTGTACTTATAATAAGTATCAGAACTATCACCCCCTATCAATTTCAACTGTACACGCAGTATATATGATAAACTCTGTACACTCAGATACTCAGTACACTTCCCCTTTTTGACAAACATCAAAACTAGTTACCATTTGGTGGGGGCAACTGATCAAAAATAGATTTATACTTTGTATAAGCTTCTGTAGGAGCATTGGTAAGTGCATCCCTGACACTTTGCAATGGTGAATTCTGAGATTTAATATTAGCTGACAGTGTGATCAAACCATCTAAAGTGCTTCCCTCTACTTGAGTTGACAATTGGGTAGCTCGGTTGATCTACTCTTGAACTGATGATAAATGGGGAATAAATAATGTTTGAAGAGTCATGATATCCATCCTTATTTTATGCTCTTCATTCCGAAGTTCTAACTGTTGAGCCATAAGGGTTTGTAGCCTTGTATAAAATTTTTGAAGAGAATCTGGCTCGGTAGTCAATTTATTTGAGAGATCGGTAATCTCTTTTTCAATGACTTCAGTCTTATTCTTGATATCTTTGATGAAGAATGAGAATGTACATAGCTTATGGAATAAAGAAATAATATGCTTGAGTTGAGGGGACAATTCATCAATGAATTCAATAAGCTTTATTTTACCTATAGCAATTGCTTTCTGCACTTCTTCAATCATCTTGGTAGTTAGCTCTTTATCTTTCAATTTGCTAAGGTATTTTGATGCTTCTACTCCTGATTCCTCCAATTGAGTGAGTAATTCATCCAGTTGCACATGGATGGCAACATCTTTATTGATGGTAGCTTCAGGTATCATGTCTGTCAGTAATGTTTTGACCTTTTGAAGTTCTCAGTTCTTCTGCTGAATAGCTATCTGTCTTTCCTGCTCTACTTTGGCTTTACAAAGCTCACTGAATTCTATTAGTGCTTGCCCTTTTAATTTTGTAATGTCAACATTCGGTAACACAATAGGCTTTGACAAGTCTATCTTAAAACTATGTCTTTTTTCTTTCTTCTCCTTTGATGATGATTCCTTCTCCAATTGAATGGGTACAATGGCTTTTGAGACTTGTCCTTCCTTGGTATGTTGCTCGGTAGAGACAAGACTTTTGTCAGTTCCTGTAGCCTCTGTTGTATCCTTCGGTGTTTCCTTTCTTGGAGTTTCAGTGGCAATTGTCTCAGTGCTTGATGGTACTTGGGAAGATTTCTCGTTGGTGGCCTGAGAGGTAGAATCAATTGGTTTATCCTTTTGACCCTCTGTACCTTGATCTGTGTCCTAAAGTTTCTCGGCTGAAACTTGTTGGGTGATCGGAGGATAGGACTTAATCTATTCCACAACTGATTCACTCGATATCAGTTTGGTATAGGAGCTCCCTTCTATCATTTCTCCTTCCTATGCTCTAGTGTCCATTACATCCTCATCTAACTGAATAGTGGAAGCAGGATCTTTCTCGGTGATGTCAACTATTTCTACTTCACCTTTTGGCTCTTTAGCCTAAATCCTAAATATTTTCTTCCATTTTTCTTTAGTTTCATTTTCAACTTCAAGATATAGGCCATTCATCATTTTCAAGGCCCTTTGTTTTACTTGAAAATTTGTTTGGTAGTTTTTCAAATGATCTCCTATGTCATCTACCGACATATCTGGAAAGAGATGAACCAAAACTCTTTCTCTTATTTGCTTCTCTGATTCCATAGCATATTTCCATCTATTATCAATATGTGAGTACAATGCTTTTGGAAGAAAACCAGCCAATTCCAATAGAACTACTCAGAACTTGAGAAGTGTACAAATTATAGTCTCTTCTATTTGCCTCTTCTCTTCATCTATTCTTGTATCATATTTTACATATCTAAATGACCCAAATCCACCATATTGCTTTAATTCTGCACAAAAATTGTCAACACTATGTACATCTTCCTTTGTGCTTTTTACAACCTGAAATTTATTTACATCTTCTAACTCTGTGTCACTTGCCTCTTTATCCAAAATTAGTCTTCTGGTCTTCTTTCTATAAGTTTTTGTAACCTTAGGCATTTTTACATTCTTCTGCTTCTTACCAGGTGATGTAGCAGATGATCTAGTGTTCGATCACTTTGCTGGCATGGTCAGTGATACCTTGGTTGTATCCTGTTTCTTTCTTTTCAAAACTTTGCCCTTTGGCAACTCGGTGCTTAGTGTATTTTCTGCTTCTTGAGCTTCAGATTCTTCCTCGATTGAAAGTTGATCCCTCTTCCTTCTTGATGTCTTAGTAGGTGTGGAGGTAGAACCTTCTCCAAACTTCTCAGTTAAATCCTTGATCATTCTAGTGGCTTTTATGCCAGCCTTTGTAGGATTTTGCCAAGATCAAGAGGCAATGGAAAGCACAAATAAGAGAGACAATAGAATGACAAGAACAAAACTGTATTCTCATCAATATGCAAAATGATCAACTGGATTCACCAATACAATGAATATAGGCCTGCTTATATAGGCAAGGCCATATGGATGTATGAACACACAAATATGACATGTGGCCCAATGAGAAACAAGGGTAGGTAAGAAATACTAGGGTTAGGTAGGAGAAATAATATAATATTCTACAAGAGATGGATGACCCACCAAATGTGGAGTGTAACAGCAAAATAAGACCACAAAAGGTAGAATTTCTCCTACAAGCTCCATCCCTATGTGTACACTTCCCTAAGTGTCTCAAATCCAAACTATGAAGAGATGCATTATCCTAAGTTAACTTAAGTAAGTGTAATAATATCCAAAATGAATATTTATTTACACCAACACCCCCCCTTAAGTGCAACTTAGGGGAATGAAGACTCAAGTCAACAATGCAACTAAGCAATGCAAGATGGGTCCCGACTACGAGGCCATGTTAGGTACCCATGTACAAATGCAAATGCAATCTCCCATAAAGTAGGGAAAGAGAGAAAAACCCAATGGGAAAAAACCCTCCCCCAAAAAAGAGATGATGAAAGCACACAATTCTCTCAATGATGAATGAGAAGAACAAACTATGTCCCCCCCATAAGAGAGAAGAAGAGACCATGAAGGCCCCCCTCAATTTCAAATCCCCTGCAAAGATGGTTCAATGATGATGACCAAAATACCTCCCCATAAGGAAGAAAGAGAGCCAATGTTGCACCAATAATGTCAAAGTGTGACAAAACCAAGTACCAAGTCGATGACGATGAATCACTCGCTACAACAAAAAAAAAGATCAGGCATGGAGACAACCTGCTGTGAGCATCATCTAGATACTCAGAAATAGCAGAAATACTGGTACAATCTAAGTCTCACGAGAGCCATGCACAAATGTGTACAATCTAAGTCTCAACTGGAGCCATGCACCAAGTCTCACAAGATATTCCTAATCTATGTATACAAGAGCATTACATCAAATATGTCAACAATGACAAGATACAAAGAGGTGTGGCACTTTATGATAGTGCAAGTGCAACATTGCTTATGCAAGAGCATATAACATGATAGTGCAAATCTGGAAACATGAAGATGATGCCACCAAGAAGCCCTGTAGAATACTACAGAAAAAGACACCTCCGATTGGGATGTGGCCAAGAGATATAAAGGAGCAAATCAACCCCCCCCTTGACTGCCGGTTGGAAGCACTGCAAGACAGGTGTGAAGTGACAAGAAAAAAAGTGTTCCCAATTTGACTTATTAAATGATGTTTGTGTTTTTAAAAGATTTTAAAAATCTAAATAAAAACAATTATTATGCCTATGCAAAAAAAACTTTATTAAAAAATAAAGAAAAAAAATGCCAAAAAAGGCAATGGAAAGCCCTTTGGTACTACAATGCTCATTTTTACTTATTCTTTCACCTCTTCATAGGTGCCATATCTTTTCTCGATAGAATGCCTTGGAAGTGCTAAAAAGGCATCTATCTGCTATTGAGCAATGTCAAAATCTATCTCATAACCCATAGGCGGTAAATATTGAGTCTTGGGTTTTACTGCATTGACATAACATTAGTCGATATCCACTTCAAAACATATAGTATCCTTGTACTTTTCACTAGCTGAGGTGGAATCCTATACCTGCTATGCATCTTTTCTTGGAATCTGTTGAAGTAATCATCCATTATCATATTGAAATTATCACCTAGCTGATTGATGAAATCATTTATTTGATGGGTGACAAGTCGGTGTAATTCCCAAACAATGTTACCGACTGATGGAAAGAATTTCTGAAAATAGAAGAACATACACACTAAGAGTGACCCAAACTTTAGTGTGTTTGCAGTATTATTCTTCTTTGGTTTCCTTATTTTATTGAGATTTTCAAAAAGATTCTTCAATAACACTTCACATAAATCAATTTGCATACCCTTTCTAACAATTTTATAAGCCAGATCTACAGCTGCACATGGTACACTGTTTTCTCTTGCAGAGTGGAAGAAACAATAACCAATAACTCTAATAGCAAATTTTAGTTCTGCATCAGTCACATTGTTCAACTTAAGACCTCTGCTATCAGACTCAACACCTGTTAATGTTATCAATTCCTTCTATGAAATCATCTTCTGTTCTCAAGCATGGTCAAATATAGGGTATCCGATTATCATGTGATTAATCTCCTTGGTGATCTTGAAAGGTTGATCATCTAGCCACATAAAATCATCATGCACATGGCTCAAGACAAATTTAACCCATTGGGGTTTGAAGACTCAAGGATAGGTTAGGGCTTCGGTCAATCCCTTAACTTTGATATGCTCAAACTTACCATCTAGGTTTCCATCGATGCACATTTTGTCATACATATCCTTAATCTCAATATGACCTAGCTCTTCAACTTAGCACTTGGTATAAAATATAACATCTTCGATCAATAGAACCCTATCTAGAATATGCGAGAATGCAGTTTTCTCATCGGGTTCAGATGCCACTTTGGGAGGTAAGGTGTATTTTAGTGTAGGCTTCTCAATGGTCTCTACTACAACGGGTTTTTGTACCTTGGGAGCCATTTCAAACTTGAAATTCTACTTACGAAATAGCTTAGGGTTTCAAATAACCAAAAAACGCTTCCAACTTAGTAAATACTTAGCAAATATTCACAACTGATTTTGATCGGTTAACTGCTAAAAATGCATTTTAGATTATGCTAAATACCTTGAATTCACTCTTGGAAATGTTTAATCACCTTTTGATTCGCTCTGCTCTGCACTTTGAAAAGTGGTAAGTGAAAAGTGACCACGCAAAAATATTTTAAGTACCTCTTTTTGACCTTATCGGGTTTCATGCGGTTAAGTAAAATAGGCATTAAATGCACTCGGTTCCACTATACCGACTATCTCCCTTATAGACTTTTATTGACTAGACAAGTTTAATACATTTTGTCGACTTCTCTAGTAATTCAAAAGACTAGATAATATTTCAAACTTGCTATTGCATCTTAACTATGTAGATTTTGGAATTAAGTGCATGATTATATAGGAACTGTTAAGATCTTACCTTGTGAGAATGCAGTCCCTCCATAACTTTATTGATTAATTCAAAGTAGATGCACCTAACTCAGTAGGTAAGGTGCTTCCTTCATTAGTTGACACATTTTCCTTCTTTTTCCAAAATTTCTGTAATTTGCTTCTTATCTCCTTAGTATCTCCTCTAGGTTGGTCTTTGCAGTCTTTAGCCAAGTGTCCAACTTTGTGACAATGAAAACATGTCATTCCAGGATTTCTCCATGATCTATGGTTGTTCATTCCAAACCTTATCATACAGTTTGCACTTATATGTCTGTATGTTCCATAACATTCACACCATATTCTTGTATTGTGATCCCATGGTACTGAAGTATATTGTCGATTGAGATCTGTGTGAGTTCGGTAACTTCTAGTGTTTGCTCGGTGTGGAGTCCACATATAGTTTTCCTACTTAAGCCAACATTTCTCAGTATTGTGTCCATATCTATTGCAATTTTTGCAAAACCCCTTGAATTTGGCCTTCTAATAATTGTTAACAGACTTTGTCCTACATTGCCTAGATGTGTGACCATACTTGTTGCAATTATAACAATAACCATCAAACCTAGTAACATTCGGTTGCTTACCTTTTTTGATCTAGCAAACGTTGGTAGTATGTCCTTGTTTTCCATAGTAGTTGCAAATAGGCTTCTTGTCCTTCATGTTATCTTTGTTTTCAGCTTTCTTTAATGATTCTCCTTTCTTGGTGGTGTTGATCCCTTTCTCGATAGAGTTGTTTCCTTTGTAACCGAGTCTTGCAGTTTTGTTGGGTGTTCTCATATTTAGTTGCTCATCCAACATTCTTGATGATTCATGGCTTTTCCTCAATGTTTTTTTTGACTTCTTTTCTGCTTCTAGTTCATTGGTCAATCTTGATAATTCAAGTTTCAATGCTTGGATCTCATTTTCCTTTAGAGTAGCTTCATGATGTCCATAATCCAATTGATTAGACAGATTATGTTGAACTTCAGTCATCCTTGATATTTCGTCATTTTTTGCAAACACCATTGCTTCTAGCTGTTGTTTTTCTCTTTATATATTTTGCTTATTATCTTCAGCTGCTCTCAATGCTTCAAGATTTTCAGTCATCTGTGTGCTGAAATACTCATGTTCCCTTCTCATTGTTTTTAGCTGTTCATTAAGTGCTTTGTTCTTTTCTTTCAATTCTGCAATCATTTCTTCAGATTCTTCTGATATGCTATTTTCAGATGATGTCTCAATTTGTTCCACCAACTCTTGTGAGTCCTGTAAATCATCAGACAACCTTCTTCTGACTTTTAGTGATCTTTGCATTTGCCTCTGCATATCTGCAATCACTTGATTAGCATGATACAATTATTCTTGAAGATTCACAATTCTGCATGATTGTTTATAGCCTTCCATTGGTAGGATCTTTCTCTTTAGGCTGTTAGTCCCTTTACCAAGAATTAAGCTCTGATACCAATTGTTAGGTCTGACTTGGAAAGGTAATGTACTGAGAGGGGAGGGGTGAATCTGTACTTCAAAAAATTTCTTCAAAAACAATTTTACTGATAAACACAAACTAAGTATTGCTAATCTCATAAATATATAATACTGAAACATAATCATAGAAATAACATCCATCAAAATTTCACTCCATAACACAAAGATTTTTGGTCACACAGAAACTCTTGGTTAGAGAGAAAAACTGTGGTGGGGATGGCACCCACAACTTCACTACTGCAGTAATCAAGATTGCTCGGTTAGAGCTACATGTTTAGCTATTTCTAATAGCTTACCCTGTTAGGAGTATAAAGATATTTAGATCTACGTTGCTAAAGTATTTTACAAACACTTTTATAAAATGTTGTACCTGGTTAAAGGCTTTACAATTTATAGACTTTATTAGAGTCTTTTACCCTGTTAAGGTTTCTAACACAACTTAATAATTCAATCAAAGTCTTTACAAAATATCTGCAACTTCACATCTGAAATGTTATAGAAGACTCTATGTGCTCAATATAATTGATAAATAAACTCGGTAACCACTTCTATATACTGTTAGGGGTCCCATAGATACTGAGAGGGGGGGGGGGTGAATCAGTATCTAATCGGTAATAAGAATTTCTTAAGTTAAAACATGCAGAACATAATATAACAGTGTACTGATATGCAAGAAATAATGCAATAAATAGAATCAAGAATATCCACATGAAAAGTACAACATAACACAAGATGTTTAATGAGGAAACCCGGTGTGGGAAAAACCTCGGTGGGATTTGTGACCCACAATATTCACTCACTAGCCAATAAGAGAATATTACTTACAATAGGGGCCTGCACATGCAGGAAGGCCAACTGCCTAGAGCTCACTGCTCAATGGGAAGTCACACTAACTTACAATAAGGATTATACTAACCCAATAACTTGTACTACTTTACAATAGCATCTTCAATGCTAGATTCAGTACCGATTCCTGCTCTATTCTTTACATATACCTCTGACCTATATTTTGCACATTAGGTCTGCCTAGTATTTTCCTTTATGCTTCTACCATCACTTATAAAAATGTCTACAATGAGCTCCTTTATATACAAGAGTCATTTTCCAATTTTCCAAGTCGGCTTACAATAATAAACAAAATATTACATAACAAAAATCCCGTCGGCCTCTGTGCCGGTGCTAGTGTAGAGTGTTTTGTTGATGCCGGTGCACTATCTTGTCAATGTAATGCTTTGCCGGTATAATGTCTTGTTGGTGCCATCAATGAAAAAACCTTCAATCACATACAATGTCTCATTGGAGTGTCCATATGCCAACAATCTCCCCCTTTGGCATTGATGGCAACACTCATGAGAAATTTCAAAAAGTGTCCAAAAGTGTGCAGTCCAAAAATGTTACCAAAATTTTTTTTTACCAAAAATGTGAGAGCTCCCCCTGAGCATATGATTCCTATGTTTTGAACTTTCTCATCCCACTACCCCCCCTTTGGCATCAATGACAAAGGTTGTCAAGATGTCAGTAGAGTTTGTAATTTCATCTATCCATAACCTCAACCTTGTAGCTGGGTGGTTATAATTTGAAAAAGGTCTCCCAAAATTAAGTTTATACTATCCATAAACTTCTTATTATCTTTTATTGCTGTCTCAGTCCTCTTTACTGTACCGATGAGATGCTGCAAATGCTCTGTTGGTGTTTTGCTACCCTGTATTAGTGCCTCTGAAATTTCCTTCCGTAGAGATGCTAAATAGTCCAATCTTGGACTTAGTTTAGATCTCACATGTTTTGCCTTATTTATTATTCTTTCTTTCTCTCTTTCTAGTTTGAGTAATTCTTCCTCAAAATTTGCTATCTTCTCTTCAAAAACTGATAATGAGTCAGGTGAGTTTACAAAATTGTCTACAAGCTTATTTATCTCATCCTGTGCCTTGCTTATTTTCTTGTCAAAATCTATAGTCAAAAATTTTGTTTTACATGTATCTTTATACAGATTTTTGTATTCTTTCAACAAACTACATAGTTCTGGTAGAAGTGTGTCAAAAATTCTATTACACTTCTTTATTTCCTCATCAAAGAATTTCTGCTTTTTAGTCTCTACCTTATCCTTCACTGATTCTTCCTTAATTTTCTCAATATTTTCTAAAATGTATTTACACAATGTATCCAATTACCCTAAAGAATCTTTATTATCTATATTACAGTTAGGTGCAATTACCTTCAAAATTGGTATGGAATCATCAATTGCTTTATAAGCCTATGAGCTGCAGTTAGTTATTTTCTTAATAGAACCAAGTAATACCTCAGTCACATTTGTTGACTTGAATGTTGATGATGACCCAACAATCTGAGTACCGGTGGAAGTAACCATGCTTGTATTGACCTCTGGCAGGTTAGTTTGTGTCTGCATTTCTTTTAGCATTGGTTTTCCTACTTCACTTCTTACTGATGGCACTGTTTCCTTATGTACCTATTGTTCTGGAGCCTTTAGCTCTGTTGGTTTCTCTGTATGTTGTGTTGTCTCTATTTGTGCCTCAAATTCTACCTTTTTCTCTATATCTTGTGCCGGTTTCTCTATTTCCCCTACTACCGGAGGCTCATTAGCCATATCTGACTTGTTAGTTGAATCTTTATCTACTATTATGTTGATCTTCTGATTATCAACATTTATAGTATATAGAACTTTAGAATTAGGATTTTTATCCTCTACATCCATACTTTCTCCTATCGATTGATCTTCAGTAGTTGTTGTTTTTATCGGTGGGGGTAGGTTGTCTTTAACTTTGATGCTTGGTGGTCCACCAACTTTGCCTTTCCCCTTGTCCCTATCTTTCTGATATACCTTTATAGGTTTAGGGTTCCTGTACTCTTCTTGTTTTTCTTTATCAACCAGGAATATATCCCATCCATATTTTGTTTCCTCTGTCACTTCAGTAACTCTTCCTGCCATCAGTAAAATATGCCAGTGTGCAGTAGAGAATACTGACCAGTTTGCTTGAGCAATCAAGTCATCAATTTCCTTAGGAGAGTTTACCGGATATACAACAAGTAGTTTATCAATTTTTATTTTCTTATCTAATTCTATCATTGCTTGCCTTCTGGCCTCAAGTCTTTTGAATAAATCATCAGGAATTTCATTTGCTACTTCCATCAAAAATTTCTTGTACATGTCCATATGTAGTATAACACTATTTTCAACTTGCTCTTTCTCATCAACAGATAGAGTGTCATAAATTTTCTCTATGTTCTTTAGTTTTCCTTCCTTTGTGATTTCATTTAGCAGTACATCAAGAGGTGCCAAGTCTTTGTTTGTCCTTTTCTTCTTCTTAGGTGTGAGTTTCTTCTTTGGTGTGGCCTTTCTAACCGGTGATCTCACAGCTTGTTGCTTTTGCCTTGTCCTTCTAGGTGAAGGAGTGGTTGCCGGTGAGGGGTCTTTTTTTCTTACAACTCTTTTAAAAGTTGTTGGCATGTCACCATTTGAAGATGTACATACCGGTGATAGATGAGTTTTAGGTTTTGGAGCTTCCAACTCATCCTCTGTTATGCTGGTTTTCTTCAATACATCTTCCTTAATGGCTTTTGCTTGCCTAGATCCTTTCCTCACAAATGCCTCAACCTTCTTTACTCTTTTCTTTGATTGTATTTGGCTTTCTATAGTCTCAGCACTACCAAATACTTCTTCTTTAGGCTCATTGGGGGCTTCCAGAAGTGCTTTAGCATATGTTTGAACTATGTGGTCATCTGTTTCATAGCCCATCTTGGTTACCCAAATTGTTCTTGGGATGACCGCTTCCATCTAGATTTCATCTTTCTTAATGACAGAGCATATATCATCTTTGTATTTGTCTACTATTTTCTGGGATAACCTTATTCTTTTCTTCATTTTGGTCTTTAATGCTTGAAAGAAGTCATTAATATTGTTCTCCTTGTTCTCACCCATGTTATTGAACAGTTATGTCAATTACTTTCCTACCGGTATGTCATATCCAAGTTCTTTATAACCAATACCGAGAACCTATTTTGTTATGTGTAGCATTAGGCATACTAACAGATTTCCAAATCTGAAAGTTCCTTTCTTGTCCTTTTTTATTTTTGCAAGGTTGTCAATCATCCTTTAACCATTCACAAATGTCAATTTTTGCATTTTCTATTACCATATCATAAGCACTCTTAATGCATAAACTTGAAACTGAGTTAAGTCTATTAGCATGAGTCGCCTTGTATCCTAATATCATACTTATGAATTTCACATTGATATCTTTTACATCATTAACCCTTAGAGATCTCTTATCGAATGTTGCACCTGTTAGTTTTGTAACTAGGTCATTTGGAACCTTCTTGGTTTTATCTGGTCTCTTACTGATGGTCGGTAACCCTGTGACAACTTTCATAGCTTCCTTGGTGATCTTATGAATTTCATCTAACCAGAAAAATTCTCCATGTACTCTGCTTAAAACTATCCTAATCACATCCTTAGGAAATTCAGGAATGCTAAGGATTTCTGTAAATCCTAGGGTTTCAATAATCTTGTGTTCATCCTTCACATTGCCAATGTTATCACATATTACTATTTTATACATGGTTTTGATTTCCTCATCTCCTAACTCTTCAATGTTGTAGTGGATGTACATTCTGGGGTCTTCAGCATATACAACTCCCTTAGGAATTTGAAAAAATGCACCTAAGGTATCATCCTTCTTTGCTATCTTGGGAACTAACTGAAATATGGGCCTAGGTCTTTTTATTACCTCAGCAATAGTAGGGTTTGCTATGTATTCAATTGCAAAGGTGGATGCCATGATTAAATACCTTTTACTGTCTTGGATGGATGATTGCTTGGATTGTGCTTGCTTCTTTCTCGAAATGCCTTAGCTCAGAATCTTCGCACTCTCTGAAAATTTGAAATCACGGTGAAATGAAATGGAGCCAAAACCTTATTTTATAATGTCTTTTCGCCATCTACCACATTAATTGAATGCCAGTTAAGTATTCACTTAACATTGTCTGTCGGTAATAAGTAATTTTCAACTTCTTATCTCTAACCGAGGGAATAATTAGCATATATGTCATTAGATTGCCAAACCCTCAAGGAAATTTTCTTCAATTAGATGAAGAACTTCCTGTCAGTGGAGCACTGCTCTGTCCTACCGGAGAAGTATCACTTTGTCCTACCGGTGAAGCATTGGTTGGTTCTACCAGTGGAGAAGTATTCCCAATATTTAGATCAACTTTTCTAATCCATTGTGATGCTCTGCAAAATGGACAAGGTTAGTCTAAGAGAAACAACACAAAACACACAAGAAACCGTTAGTGTTATTTAATCAAAAACTAATCTAAACAGGCATATCAAGAGAGACACTAAAATCATGCTAATACCTCTAACTAATGAAACAAAGATAATGAGGCATCTCCAAATGCCTCTTAGCATGCTCTTAGCTCCTTCTCCCTTGTTCCTCTCCTCTCCAAGTTCCAAAATAGTGTAGCTCTTAGCAGCTTTTTGCACTATGGATGCTTATGGAGGGTTGAGATTGAAATGTTGCTCTAAATGTAAATAAAGAAGCAAATATTAAGCTATTGATACTAAAATGATTGATTTTATCCAAAATGACAATATATGAGTTAATTATGCTACAATTCTCTCTAAAAATGCCTATAGCTTAAATGCATACAAGTTTTCAGGATCTGGATTATGAAGAAATGGGCTCTATTTATAGGAAAAATGGAGAAATGGATGGTTGAGATTGAGCAATCTCAACAAGGGTCAGGATTGAATGATTTCAAATCCATGTGAGGGCTTTCAACCCAATCCCAGGATGACAAGTGTCAATGTGAGATAGGTTGAGAGGAGAGGGAATAAGCATTAAATGCTTGATATGACTTTGGGAGTTAAAGTCAAGGTTGGTTGAATGAATAAACTCTTTATTCAAAGAATAAAACTTTTATCCAATGGATAAACTCTTGTGCAAATGTGAAATGGAGGAATATGGTCAAAACAATAAATGTTTGGGGAGACAAGTTTGAAATAACCATAAATGGTTATGTAAGAGCCATTAGTGGTCTTGGAAGACTTTGGGGGTTAATTTGTTGAACACACAAAGCATTAAATGCTTTTCAAAAACTTTGGAGTCTTTGAGAAGTGACTTCATTTTTCTTAGGAATGTGACAATAATTAGGGGATGGATTAGGCTAATTAGGAAGGGGTTAGAAGAATCTAGAAGGGGATTTAGGAATGCAATTGGATTTGGTGGGTGAGGGAAAATAGGATTTTATTAAAATAAAAATTCATTTATTTCAATAAATGTGTGCAAGTTGCATTTGTAGGAAAATGCAAGTGGGGGGGGATAATGATTTAAATAAATGTTTTATTTAATTTATTTAAAAGAGGAAAAGGGGATTCAATTAAATAAATAGATTTTATTTATTTAATTGATTTGAATTTGATTTAATGAATTAATTAAAATAAATTGAATAATTTATTTAATTAATAGAAGAATGTTTGGGGATGAATTAATTAAATAAATATTAATTTAATTAATTGATGGCTAGTGGATTTTTAATCAAATAAATAGCGAATATTTATTTAATTAAGCTGGACAGATTTGTGTGACTACACATTGTTTTGAGAATTCTTGCTTAACCTCTTCAACTTTTTCTTTACCTTTCAAGCTAGCGCTTTTGTTGTCTACTGGTGTTCCTTTACTTCTACAAAATTTAGCAATATACCCAATCTTGTTACTTGCATAACAAGTTACATTATTCTTCTGAATAGCTTTCCCATAACCTGTGCCAGTTTGTGTTCTGCATTGATTTGATAAATGTCCATATCTTCCACAAACATAACATCTCACATTCATTCTGCAATTTTCAGAGTTGTGACCAACTTTGTTGCATTTTGAACATTGACCGGTGGGTGTGTTGATATTTTGATAATTCCTAGATCTACATTCATTTGCTCTATGACCATACTTATTACAGTTAAAACATTTTCCATTGAATTTATAAGCATTAGGTTGTCTTACCGGTTTGCAGTGATCCTGAGTATTTGCAGTACTGGAGCTTTCACCAACTTCAAAGCCAATTCCAGAAGTGTCACCTTTAGGTTTTTGATTCTTCAGCAAGGTACCAAGTTCCTTTGAGCTTTTCTTGAATTTTTCTTTGTATTGATTTGCAGTTTCCAGTTCTCTTTCCAAGATTTCCTTTTGTCTCATCAGTTCATTTGAGTCATTCTGAGTATGCATTAGATCTATCTTCAACATGTCATTTTCATAGCTAAGTCTTGTGTTCTCATTTGCTACATCACTTAGTCTTCTGGTCAATTCTTCTTCATTCTTCTTTCTATCCTCAATCTCTTTGCAAAATCTCATAGTCATATCCTGCATTTCATTTTTTGTTGTCATGATCTCTTGTTTCAACTTGCTTATCATATCATTGAGTGATTCCTTTTCATCATTCTCATTTTGCAATTTTTCACAAAGTTCTCTTGTCTTATTTCTTGCAACAGTAAAATTTTCTTGAAGTGCCTGAGTGATATCCTAAGCTACCCTTAAATCATCTTCTAATTTGATATTTTTCAATTTCTCTACATCATAGTCTGTAAGAGCTCCTTCAAGTTGCTTCATCAGATTTTCCATCTTTACCGGTGTCAAGATCTTCCTCAAGTTGTTATGGTTCTGAAAATAGAGGACCAGGCTCTGATACTAATTGTTAGGAGTCCCATAGATACTAAGAGGGGGGGTGAATCAATATCTAACTGGTAATAAGAATTTCTTAAGTTAAAACATGCAGAACATAATATAACAGTGTACCAGTATGCAAGAAATAATGCAATAAACAGAATCAAGAACATCCACATGAAAAGTACACCATAACACAAGATGTTTAACAAGGAAACCTAGTATGGGAAAAACCTCGGTGGGATTTGTGACCCACACTATTCACTCACTGGCCAATAAGAGAATATTACTTACAATAGCGGCCTGCACATGCAGGAAGGTCAACTGCCTAGAGCTCACTGCTCAATGGGAAGTTACACTGACTTACAATAAGGATTATACTATTCCAATAACTTGTACTACTTTGCAATAGCATCTTCAATGCTAGATTCAGTACCAGTTCTTGCTCTGTTCTTTACATATACCTCTGACCTATATTTCAAACATTAGGTCTTCCTAGTATTTTCCTTTATGCTTCTACCATCACTTATATAAATGTCTACAATGATCTCCTTTATATACAAGAGTCATTTTACAATTTGCCAAGTTGGATTACAATAATAAAAAAAATATTACATAACAAAAATCCTGTTGACCTCTATGCTGGTATACTTTCTTTCTTCTGTACCGGTGTCGGTGTAGAGTGTTCTGTTGATGCCAGTGCACTATCTTGTTGGTGTAATGCTTTGCTGGTATAATGTCTTGCCGGTGCCATAGGATTGCAAGGTTGGCATCAATGACAAAACCTTCAATCACATACAATGTCTCATTGGAGTGTCCATATGCCAACATATACTCTGTCCCTTAAACTGTTCTTTGAAACCTTCTCGGTAACCTCTGAATATCTCTATCAATCTTCTTTCTTCACTATATCATCACTTCATATCTTCTCTCTTGATTGTCATGTCATCTCTCAAATACTCAAATCATTCTATTTATATAGATTTCTAAGATGGTGATCTATTCATGCTTCAATCATACAAACATGTTTTATTGAATGAATAAACATAGAAATTATTTCATTGGATATTCTTCCTCAAAATCATACAAAATCTTTAAATGCAATTTCCTATGTAATAACGGTTTCATCTTCTCGAATCTTGTATCACTTTTCATATGTGTGTCCAGGTTCATTGAATCTGGTAACACGTTTCCACTTGGTTCAGATTAACTCGGTATTCCTTCTTTGCTACTCAATAGACATATGAACCTTACTCGGTAGACATTCTGTATTCGTTTCGGTTCATAGCTTAGTGTATATCATCTTGGTGACTTGTCTCTCTTCTGTAACCGACACTGGTAGCCTTGGTATTTACCGACTAGTGTATATAGGATGACTTTGGGCATAAAACTAATGACAACTTAGTAAATAGCAAGAAGGACACCACTGGGCAACCATCAGAAGCACCGGTAGACAAAACTAAGAAACAATCAGAGAAAATGGAAATGGATAGTGCAGAGGTGCATACTGAGACTACATCAGAAAAACCGGCAGTTGATAGCATAGAGAAACCCTCTGAGACACAAATTGAGAAACAAGAACAGAAACAGGCTAAGGTATAGGTTCATGGAGAGAAAGTGCCATCGGTAACAGCTGAAAAGCCAAAACCTTTGCTAGTAGAAATGCAAACACAAACTGACCTACCACAGGTCGAAACAAGCAAGGTTATTACTACAACTGGCAACAGGAAAATTGTGAAAATAGTTGGGCAGATATCTGGTACTTCAACAGAAGAATTCCGGCCTACAAACATGACATAAGTATTATTGGATTCTATAAAGAAAATCATAGAGTGTAATGCACAAGCCTATAAGGCTATTGATGACACAATTACTATTCTTAAATTGATAGCACCCAAGTGCATTGTGGATAATAAAGATTCTTTAGGTCAAGTAGACACATTGTCCAAATACATCACCAGCAACATTTTGATAGTTGATCAGATAAATGAGGACACATTTAAGAAGAAAATGAATAAGGAGAAAGATAAATTATTTGAGGAAATAGTGAAGAAGAATAAGGAGAAAATGGAAACTTTATTACCAGCACTAGGAGAAACAATTTTGGATTTCAAGAAATTGTACAGAGATAACTGTAAAACTAATATTTTGATAGAAGACATAGATTCAGAGATCAGCAAAGCATAAGATGAAATCAACAATATTGCTGACAACCTAATAGGAACATCAGATTCATTTTTGGAAATTGAAAAGAACAATGTAGATCTAGAAGGGAAAATTGAGAAGTTAGAAAATGATAAAGATAAGATAAAGGTTAAGGCAAAGAACTTAAAATGCAAACTAGGTCCTAAACTAGATTACCTCATTTCTTTGAGAAAAGAAATTTTTGAGGCTCTGGTTCCTGGACTTAAGACACCGGAAGAGAAAATGCACATACTCACCAGTACAGTTTAGAGAACAGAAGTGGCATTATAGGATAGTAAAAGATTTAGTGACAGTCAGAACTTTGTATTGGCAGATCTTTTCCAGATTGTAACCCACCGGTTACAAGGATCTAGGTAGGAACCACTCTCTACTGACAGTGAATGACAACCTTTGTCATTGATGTCAAAGGGGGAGTAGTGGAGATGAGAAAAATGATCACAAGAAAGAGATCATCAGCTCAGGAGGAGCATACATTTTTGAGCACACAATTTTGGCAAGATATTTTGGCAGATTCTTTTTGGACAACATTTTTGGATTTTCTCATGAGTTTTTCCATCAATGCCAAAGGGGGAGATTGTTGGAAAATGCACACTCCAATGAGAAATTGTAGGTGATTGAAGGTATTGTCTGTTGTCTTCAAAATCTGATTCCCTTTAACATCCTTAGAATAATATGGTTAAACTCGATGCAGAAGAGACATTAAAGATAAGGAAATTCTCAAGACAACATCTGACAAGGTTTGATTGAACCTTCTACACTTCGGACTTACTCGAAGCCTAGGTGGGTATACCTTTGTGAATTGAATTCAGACTTTCAAACATAAACCCACAGCAAACCAGTCCAGAAAACTAGTGGATCTATTCACCTTGAAATCAACTGAAAACAAAGAATGGAAGTCGTACTTAAATTTAGCATTTCGATCAACAAAACATGCAATAAACAACTTCAATTAATACCAGTGCCTTATCCAAGGTCACAGAGTCATCTAAACTCAAATAAGACTCCTCAAACAAAACATCTTTATGTTTCCCGTTGGCTTGGTTCGTATTAATCCTTGTATATGCCTGACACCTACAAGAATTTATGCATTCCAAATTAAGCTATGATCATCAAAATTCAAAATCTCTTCCAAAGAGTTTACTGGTATAAGTGATCCCCACATCTTTAATTTCCCTCCTAATGAGAAAGCTAACAAACACTTCTACTAAAATTGCTTTGCAATTCCATTCAAACAAAACAACCCTGGATTATTCAGAATGAAAGCAGTAAACAAATTTGTAAACACACTTGAAGACAACACAAAGCTTTACTCAAAACCAATGGTCTGTATATTAATATTTAGTTTAAGAAATATTACAAGAAATTTCAAGTATTCTCCATTAGACTTGGAAAAGCTCAGATAATTTTCTGCAGCGTTTTCTTACAATTCTTTGAGATCCTCTTTTCCTCTAGTCCTGGTATCCATTTATAACAACATGGATGCACAAAGCTTCAGACTTCTTGAGGAGAGTTTGTTACAATCATTCCTTTCAAAATAAAGAAGTTACCAGCTTTTCACAAAAACAGTTACAAGCTCTTTTCAGCCTCTGCAGTTTCTTCAACAAGCTGTTCAGTTACAACCTCCTCTACCTTTTTAGTGGCACTCTCCAACTATTTCAGATCGTCGGTGGCATATTTAGTTGTCCACCCACCATACACCTCTTCTATCGGCCATGAGAAATTAATCACTTTATCTTTAGTCTTAGTCAACCTTTTCCAAGAATTTCTCATTTTGTTGACTTCTGAATTGAGAAAACCATAATGTGACTTAATTTTCTCTATCTCTTGTATTGTCACAACAAAGAAAGAAGCATCATCAAGATCAATAATTCCCTTAACTCTTGCTGACAATTTAGCTTCTATCTCCTTAAGCCACATTTGTTTGTCCTTTAATTGATCCGGGCTAGCAAAAACTCCTGGGAGCAACTCAAAAACTTGATCAGTGTACTCCTTCTTGCACAAATTAACCTTCCTATCCACATTATCCACCTCTGTTGCTAATTGTACTAAGACTTTAGTGACATTAGAAGTGGATTTGATGATGGGATTGGCCCTTGCCTCATCGCAGGATACACACATAAACTCTAAATCTTGCTCCCTAGGCCTCCATTTATCAAAAATAGGTGTCAAAATGGCCTTTTCTCTCCTGAGCTCATTCCATATATCCATAATTTTACCTACATTGTTATAGAGCAATGAGGCATTTATTGTATCTGCAAAACTGGAAATTGTAGCTCTTACTCTCTCCTCATACTTCTTTGCATATAAGGCCTGAGCCTGTTTCAAGTTTTCCAATTCTTGAGGAGTAATTTCAACCATTTGAGAGCTGGAGGGTGCTGGAGATGGTGAAAACTCAATGATAGGGCTAGTAGGTGGAGGTCTTGTAGGAGAAGAGGAAATCATCAGTGTTGAAGACTCACCTTGATGGTATTGTCCAGTCAACTGGCTCTGCAACTTGGCAATGATGCTATTCTTGCCTCTTACCTCCTCCTTGGCATTGTTATAGGCCTTCAAAAGTGTTTCCAACTTAACTTGGAGGGCCTCTTTCTCTTTGGCTTCCTTCTTTGCTACTGCAACACTAAATTTTGCAGTCTCTAACACAGTGCTAGCAGCCTCCACTACCCCTATACTCTGCACTCTCTTCACCATCATTCCACCAAGGTAACTTGACCCTGGGGTGTCTTTGCTTTTCTTACTCTCATTTCTCTTGAGAGACCACATAATGAGTGCAACATTTTCCTTATTGAAAGTAATCCCCTACATGGGTTTAGTCTCTTTTCTCACAGCATCTAGTACCAGGGCATCTGCTATATCCCATTCGGGTAAGATAAGCACTCCAGCTTGTGCTACCATATCTCTTCCTTGCTCAGGGGTGATGGTTTTGAATTCTTCCATCATCTCTTGCTTTATTTCCTCTTCCATCAGGGCTGGATCTTTATTGGGCTGCTGATCTTTTCTCCTTTCACATCTAGCATTATATTTATCTATGTGTTGTCTCTAAGAAAATTGCATAAATACTTCTGATGTGACAAAATTGTTGTCAGCTAAAAAGGCACTACTTGCCTATTTTATCTCAAGATCCCACTCCTAGCCTTTGAGTTCAGTGGTAGTGATATCCATTTCAGCAACAATGGGTTCTTCTGGCATTCCTTCCTCCACTTCATCATAAGTGTATGCAATTTCCCCTAGACTACCTAATTGTAGGAGTTGCTCAGCTGCTGCTTGCTCATTTCCTATATGGATAGGTGATTGGGATGGGGAATACAAAGGTGTATCTGATTGCACTTCTTTCCCCACCCTTTACTTCTTTGGGCTTTCTTGGATGTCAATGACATCTTGTATCTTCCTCTTTCCTTTGGAGGTAGAGGGCTCCCCTGTTGTAGGCATCGGCACACTATAGCTGGATTTCTTATGTAGTGTGTAATCACCAGGAGGAATTGCCTTGTTCAAAGTTGACCTACTAAGGATCCTTCTTGCCTTCTCAGGGTTGCTCTTGATTACAGCTTCCCTCTTCTCCTTCAGTGTCTGCATCACATCTTCAAAGCAAACAATCAAAAACTTTATTTTCTCTTCCAGTGGGAAAAAGCTAGACAATGGGTCATAGCTAGCATCCAACTGATGCACAAAATCCAAGGCTTTCTTATAAGCCACCCACTTCTCTTTCCTTAGCTCCTGCTCATCTAGATCAAACTCATTTCTGATGAGGTCTTCAGGAAACTGGAATTGATGAGGCCTACCTCTACATGCTACCTTCTTCCTAAACATACTGTTGAAGAATTCTTCTAGATCAGCACACCTGGACACTCCAGTGGACAAATGATAAGGCTGGAGGAAATCCTCAAAGCAATTCCAGCCTCCTTTTGTTATTACAAATTGGTGAGCTATGGTAGCTGCAGGGAAAATAATCCCTTTACCCCTGCCTGTCAACTCTGCCTCTTGTAAGCCACCAATTTGTCTAAAGATCTCTATGATTCCCACTTTGAGAGGGACCTGGTAAGGTAGCAAAAATGGGGTGCCTCTGAAACTAAACACTCTAAAAACTGTGGAGACTGGATACAAGTAAATGTCACCCCAGTTATGAACAATTTTTATGTTCTCTGCGAATTCTTTTGGTCTTATGAATTCCAGAAGAACTTTGGGGATTCTTGGGTTCTCAGAGCAGAGGAGAGTCCTTATCTTAGATGCAAAATATTTATCAAACATCAAAAAACTGGCATCATCTCTATCGCATGACAACACAGTACTCCATAATTGTACCGGCATTTTTTCTCCTTCCTTCTCCTTAACAAGGTCTAGTCCACTGGCAAAGTAATCACCGCCTTTGAAGAGAAAAAGATGCATCAGGAGTGAGTACCATCTGAAAGGCCTATCCACCTTTCCATTTTTGATTCCTATTAACCCTCCATGAATAGCATCAGCAATATAAGAGGCATAATCAAATGTAATTGCAAGAGAAGGATTCAAAATCTGAACAATCATTAACAAGTAATGATTTGGCATATTTGCTTCAGTATCTTCTCCCAAAACTTGGTAAAGTGCCCAATACATTCCTTTAGCCCTCAGGGTGAACATACTTAATGAAAAGGGCTCTTGTGTGTTGGGTCCTACAACTATTAACCCTCCTATTTTCACAAAAAATTCCTTGAGAGGCCCATTCCTGAGATGACTCCTCTGTGTGCCGTAAATTTGGGCTAATGATGTGAAATTTATAGGTTCTAGAAAATTGGTGAACTCATTAAGCCCAAAAGTTGTCTTGAACTCTTCAGCATTAATCTCAACAAGGGTTTTCCCATTTACATCCTGAATGCTTCTTGTGACTATATCATAGTTGAGTGCAATTTGGGTTAGCAAATCTGTGTCCATAAATACCCCTGGGACAACTAATTTCCCGACATCTAATTCCCAGATACTGTTTTGCGGGGCAGGAGAATTTCTCATTCCGAATCCAAGTTTAAACAACCCCAACCCAGACAATCCAACCTATGGGTCTCTCAACCAGTTACCCTTGTCATATAATTCTTCTCCTATCTTTAAATGGGGAGCCTTGGGCACTAACTCTTTTGCCTTTGAAGCCTGATTAGTTGACAACATCAATTGTTCTAAAAAATCATTACAGACACTCCTTTCTGAATAGTTAACTTTGCCAGAAAACTCTCTTTTAGGAGCCATTTTGAAAACGTAAGAAATGAATACCACTCCTAAACAATTATCTAATGAATCAATTACCTTATCTAAAACACTACACAGGAATTGCTACACAAGAATACGAGAGAACCTGTTCTTCGCTTGAAGGAATTTGCTCTGCAATTGAACCGACTTGCTCTGTACCTGAAGAAAATAACTCTGCATCTTCTCTTCTACAAAATCCTTTAAAAGATATCTTCACCCGATTGATAGGAAATCAAATATTGTACTCAGGGTCTTAACTACAACATTGATTCTGCATGCTTCGACTGTCTCTTCGAATTTGAATTTATACAAGAATTTGTATTTTTCGTTCCAACAGGTCACAACGTTCCTGCAAGTGTTTCATTTTGCTCTTTCACAACTTCGCGAAGCATAACTATCAGGCAGCTTAGTCCTGGGAAATAGTGCTGACCATCCGATCAAAAGAAACTTGATCGAGCGTTAGATTAACTAACAACTTTGGCTTGGCGCCGGGTCCCACTTCTCTATTGGCCATATGATACCACGTGGCACCCAACCATTGGCCTTGAAATTTCCTTCGCATTCCACTAGATATTGGTCGTGTGTCTTTCTTTTATACTGCTAGTTCCACCTTGGCGGGCCCACAACTTTCTTCTTAGACCACGTGTCACCAGACACGTGGACGACTCTCGTGCACTCTCACTATTTCATGTGGTATAAAGAACGAGCATCTTACCCTTACGAAATAGTGTGGGCCATCCGATCATCTCTTAAGTTGATCGGTTTTTAATCATCTGAAAAGGCTCTCGGGAGGGGTGGGCCCGCTGACTCACTATGAATACCTGGCGTCCAGTCACCTTTGGAGCTGACTTGTCACTTTTTCATTTGCCAAGAAAAAACCATGGGGCCCCAACAAACTCGTAACAGTTGTATCCTCCAGGGCCGCCATCATGACACGTGGACGGCTCTCGTGCACTCTCGCTATTCCACGGGGTATAAAGAACGAGCATCTTACCCTTGTGAAATAGCGCGGGCCGTTGGATCATCTCTTAAGTTGATCAGCTTTTAATCATCTGAAAAGGCTCTCGGGAGGGGTGGGCCTACTGACTCACTGTGAATACCTGGCATCTAGTCACCTTTGGAGCTGACTTGTCACTTTTTCATTTGCCGAGAAAAAACCATGGGGCGCCAACAAACTCGTAACAACTGTATCCTCTAGGGCCACCATCATGACACGTGGATGGCTCTCGTGCAATCTCGCTATTTCGCGGGCTATAAAGAATGAGCATCTTACCCTTCCGAAATAGCGCGGGCTGTCGGATCATCTCTTAAGTTGATCGGACTTTAATCATCTGAAAAGGCTCTCGGGAGGGGTGGGCCTGCTGACTCACTATGAATACCTGGTGTCCAGTCACCTTCAGAGTTGACTTGTCACTTTTTTATATGCCGAAAGGAAACCACGGGGCCACAATCTACTCTTGACAGCTATACCTGCCAGGTCATCTCCTGACTACGACCTGACTCACCTTTGGGGCCCACCTTTTAGCCTTTAACCCTGACCTGCTAACTGTTATAACTTACACCGCGTGCTGCCATTTTACTTGATATCAACAACCAGCTGGACCGTCTATGTGGCATGCCATGTCATTTTCACAACTTCGCTGGTTTTAAACGACGCACAACTTTGCCTAGCGAAGTAACGCGAGCTGTGGATCCATCCACAAGATGCGCACTAGTTACTGGGCCTGACAACTTTAGGAGAAAAACATATAAGGCATAAATTTTTCGATTAATTAACATAACCGCCTAGGCAAACAACAAGGGGGAACACTTCCTACGACCCCACGACCCATTACTTAAGTGAATAAAGTAACAAAAGATTAGAAACCAGAGGGTTTAAAACAAACACAAGAGGATCTAAAATCAAACCCTTAAACCCTTGAGGTCTAGAACAAAGCTGAAGCATTTCAAACTGCACCCTATTCAAAATTTCAACAAACCATAGCCAATCATGGGAAAAGAAAAGCCCATTTTTAATCAGTGATAATAGCAGCTCTGACTGGGGATGGTTGATCGCAAGGTCAACACAAGAAAACTCAAAAACTCTAGAGGAACAGACCAAAACACAGACCAAGACAGAAAAGTAGGAAAGGAACAAAATATGTACAAACAAAGGACCTATCGTGCATGGACATTAAGAGAAATAATGCTTCAGGAATTGTCTATGCACTGGAAATTCCTGCATTTCATCATCCATATTATTTAAGAAATATGAATCCTTACCATTTAAGTCACAAACCACAAAAGGGCCAATCCATAGTGATTCAAATTTCTTATGCTTTCCCTTATCCGGTCCTTTTGCATTCCACTGAAGAACCATGTCATCAATTCAAAACTTCCTTAGTGATGTCCTTTTATCAAAAAGATACTTTGACTGCAACTAGATCTTCTGATTTTTCTTATGGGCAGAAGTCCTAAGCTCCTCCATTTCTACAATTTGGATCATTCTATTTTCCATTGGTTCAGATACCTCCATGTCCTCATCTTGCAAAAACTTATACACTGGAAGAAGGTTATTTACTGGCAACCTGGCCTGGGCGCCATAAACTAATTCAAAAGGTGACATTCCAATGGATTTCTTAACTGTTATTCTATCTACCCACAGAGCTAACTTCAGCTTTTGATCCCAAGATCTTTTATTCTCTTCTAGAATTTTCTTGATGATATTCAACAGGTTTTTATTGCTGGATTCTGCTTGTCCATAACCCTAAGGGTGATAAGGTGAAGAGTATGACATGAGTATATCGTGACTAGTACAAAAGCCTACAAATTCTTCTGATCTGAAACACATGGCATTATCCATCACCAATTTTGTAGGTGTTCCAAATCTAGTTACAATATTATCCATCAGGAAATCAATGAAAACTTTACTAGTAGCTCTTCTTGTAGGGATGGCTTCTATCCATTTGGTGAAATAATCAGTGGCCACTATGATCCATCCATGACCTCTTCCTGACTTCTCAACAATTTCTCCAATAAAATCAATGCCCCACTGGACAAAAGGAGCTTCTACAAAGACTGGATTTAGGGGTAAGGCTCCTTCATACTTGAGCTTGGATGAGAATCTCTGACATGGGTCACATCTTTGAACATATGCATGGGTATCTTTAAATAAGGTGGGCCAATAATACCCAGCCCGAATTATCTTACCAACAGTAGTCTTAGCAGAATAGTGACCTCCACATACTCCATCATGCATTTCAGTCAACACCTGTTTAGCTTGAAATTCATCCAAACACATTAGTAACTCTCCATCTCTTTTTCTCCAGAAAAGATCACCCTGAATGAGCACATATTTTTGGGACTTGAGTTTCAAAGTTCTTTTCTGATTGTATGTCATTTCTTCTGGGAGGGTATCACCTCTCAAAACTTGGATTATCTCTGTATACCAGGGTTGCCTCTCAATACTAGTGACCAAAGCATCTCTAACCTCAACATTGTGTATTTCTACATTCATGAGATTCGACTCAGTCATGAGCTTAACCAAACCTAAACCTCTCACCAATTTGGTGATCTTTATCTCCAAGTTGAATTCCTGAATTCTATTAATCCATCTGCATCTCTTCCCAGTAACCTCAGACTGAGACAAAATATCTTTAACTGCAGCATGTGGGACATAGGCAATGATATTTGCATTCACTAAATATGGCCTAAAAGCCTTGACAACTTTAACTAGGGCATAAGCTTGTTTTTCCATGGTTTCATATTTTAGTTCTACTGCTTGCAAAGACTTACTGTAGAAGGCTATGGGATGTTCATATTCTTCATTGTCCTTTTGTAGTAACACTGCAGCCACCATATGATATGAAGCAAAAGAAAATAGAGAAAAAGGCTTACTATAATCAGGAGATTTCAACACTGGTGCCTCTTGGATTGCCTTCTTAATCTCAACAAAAGCTTTTGAAGCTTCTTGATCCCAATGAAATTTTGTATCCTTCTTAAGCAATTTGACGATAGGCTTCACTATCTCTGCGAAGTTTGCAATGAATCTCCTGACAAAATTTACTTTACTTAAAAAGGATTGGATACCTTTCACATTTTTAGGTTCAGACACCCTATTGATTGCTTCAATTCTCTCAGGGTCTATTCTTACCCCCTCCTTAGAGACTATGTGTCCCAGTAACTTTCCTTCAGTGACCCCAAAATGACATTTCTTGGGATTCAGTGATACACCAAATTCCAAGGCTTTATTGAACACCTTCTCTAGATGTCCACAATGATCATCAGCCTTTTTAGAGAAACAAGTTAGATCATCTTGATAAACCACCATGATGATGTTTATGAATTCTTTGAAGGCTACATCCATAGCTCTCTAAAATGTAGCTCCCGCATTTTTTAATCCAAATGGCATTCTCACATATACATAAGTTCCCCATGGAGTAGTGAAAGTTGTCTTAAACTATTTAGACTCCTTTACCAACACTTGATTATATCCTGAGAAACCATCCATCATGGATAAAAGATCACATCATGTCACTCTCTGTAGCATGGCTTCCATATTTGGAGATGAGTAGTTATCTTTCAAGGAAGCAACATTTAGATTTCTAAAATCTACACACAATCTGATATCTCCATTCTTCTTCCTCACTGGGACCAAATTGGAGACCCATGAAAAATGCCTTATTGGCTTGATAATCCCCCCTTCTCTCAATTTAGTCAACTCTTGTTGCATTTTAGTTTCTAACAAGGGATTGATAGGCCTCTATTTTTGTCTGAAGGCTTAGCATCTGGAAGTAAAGGAACTTCATGCTGAAAAAGATCTTGTCTATATGCCTTTAATTCTTCATAAGACCAAGCAAAGACATGCTTATACCTTTTCAATAAATTAATAAGGTTAGTCCTGACATGAGGGGGTAGTTTCTTTCCAATATATACCAACTTAGGGGATGATTCTATCCCTAGGTTTACCTCCTCTAACTCTTCCAACTTCGTGGTAGATTGTTGATGTAAATGACTATCATTATAACTAAACATGCTCTCCAGCTCCACCAGTCCTTTAGGTATTTCATTGGTTTCCAACTGGACCACATCATTTCCAAACACTGTCTCTCTGTTGTCTACCACTTCCACCAATGCATTACAATCAATCTTTTGTCCATCATAATCATCAACACATTGGATAAACCTAAGAATGTCTTCATCATCAGCAAAAACTTTCCAATTGTACACATTATCAAGAATAGCAGGCCTAGATTTTATTTCTACAGTGGAAATACCAGTTAGCGTTGCATCATCATTTTTCAAAGCAACATTAGCTAGGAAATCTGCCATAATATTTTTTGCTCGCTCTATCCAATTAATAGCAAATGCATCAAAATGCTCAATAACATCCCAAACAACATGCTTATACTGCTTTAATCTATCATTCTTGGATGCATATTTAGATCTCACCTAAGAAACAACCAATTTTGAATCCCCCATTACTTTCAACAGTTGGATTCCATGCCTTTTTGCAACCTCAAGTCCTAGTAATAGGACTTCATACTCTGCAGTATTATTTGTGCACTGGAATGCCAATAAAAATGAGTACTTGAAAGTTATACCTAATGGGGACACAAAAAGAACCCCTGCTCCAGATCCTTCTTTAGAGCAAGCTCCATCAAAATACATCTACCACAACCCATACTGATGTGCTTGTAGCTCAACCACAATAGGGTCAGTATTTTTCAATTGAGGTGAAATTGGTTGAAGTCTAAAGTTATCTAAATCTACATCAATCATACAATTAAGCATACTAGGGTCCACATTTTCAATTACCCTAGGAGCTCGTGGCTCTCTGTATAATTTGACCTAATTACCACTAATAGGAATGGTAGCATAAGATAAGTCCAGTTGGACATTTCCCCCTACTGTTGCTGCCCACTGCCTGGAAAGTAACATACCATAGTGGGGTTTAGTGTCAGTAACAATAACATCCATTTTGTAAGTGGCTTCAGGAAATGCTGCTATTTTTACTTCTACATCTTTCATTGTACCTATCACAGGTACTTCTCTGTTATCCATGGCATAGCATTTCCCATACACAGTGGTTACTGATAACCCTAATTCTTTCATAACACCATAGGGCATTACATTAGCAACAGCTCCTGAATCTATCATGCAGTTTTTAATTAACCGGTTGTTGACTAACAAGGTAACATAGAAGGGATCTACCTGAGAAGGCTCCTGAGTGATAGTGGTGTAGACACCTAAAAATGGTCAATGCTTGCGGAGTCATACTTTAACATTTGCGCATTGCCTTATTTTAGGATTTTTGCGTCGCATTAACATTTCTCCGATTTCACGCACTTGGTCTTTATCATTTGCGAGCATCGAGTCCTTCTTCTTCATTCTTCATTTATCTCGCTCTCGAATTTGGTCTTGTCGACAACACTCTCCAGTCATGATTTTGGTCAATCTTATCTTGTCACATCAATGTACGTGCTAATTTGTCATCATTTTGGACATTGTCAATCCTAATTAGGGTTTTGTCCTTTTATCAATCTTATCATCTTGTGATCGATTTGTCATCAATCCTTATCATTTTCAATCTTGTCATTTTAACGATCGATTTGTCATCGATCGTTGTCATGTTCAATCTTGTCATTTTGCGATCGATTTGTCATCGACCGTCGTCTTTCTCAATCATGTCAATTTGGATCAATTAGTCATTGTTCCTCGTCAATTGGTGCATTTATCAATCAAATTGTTTGTCAGCATTAGTCTTTTATCAAGTCAGAATCATGATCAAATCAAATCGATATCAATTATCCTTTGTCAAGACCTAATTGTCATCCTTGCATTTTCTAATTCATCTTCTAGGGTTTCGTGATTTAATCATTTAACCTTGTTTGTCATTTCTCCCTTTAGGATTAATAAATTATTTATTTATCCTAAGTCTTCTCATCGCAATTAAATGTTCATTTAATTGGCTAATTATTCCTCTTTTTGTGAATTAATTAATAAATGACAAATTATTAATTAATTCACCTAATTTATCTTAATTCCTAATTTTCCTCTTTTTCTAATTTCTCTTAAATTCCTAATTTCCTAATTTTCATCAATTTCTTAATTCCTAATTTTCCTCTTTTTCCAATTTTCTAATTTTCTAATTTCTAATTCAATTTCCTCCTATTTTTCTCCTAATTTCATGGGAATGACATTTCAATTTGTCATAATTTGTCATAATTGACATTCAATCAATTTTGACATAGAAATTTGTCATAATTTGTCATAAATTGACAATCAATCAATTTTGCATAGAAAGTGCATAATTTGTCATAAATTTGTCATAATTGACATTTTTGATTTACAATTTCCATTTGAATTGAATCATGCTAATTTGATCATTTCTCCAATTTGTCTATAAATTGGATGAATTTCTTCAATCTCAATCTAATAATCACATTATCGAACTAATCACTTTGTCGAATCAATCACGCTTCAAGTATTATTGAGCAATCATCTTGTCTACTTGCTTTCATATCATGATCATGCATTAGTAGGTGAGATCCACAACAAAGTTATTTGAAGAAGAAAGAAGGACAATGGAGCTGCCTGAAGGAGATATTCAAATCTGCATTTGGTTTGCTTAGTTCTTAGTCTTGAATATTTTGCTTTCATGTCTCTATTGGATGTAATTAGAATTGATCATTGCATTTGAGCTTTTGTGATTGAGCTAGTTTAATATCTATTTGCTTTGATGATTTCCACATTTCCTAGCTACATTAATTGGTGAACCCGACGTGAACTAACCCCCTAACCATGCTTTTGAGTGCTTTTGAGATGATTTGCAGGTTAAAAACCGAAGAAACAGGGTAGTGCAGTGTTTTCTGGGAACTTCTACGCCTGTGTCAATAATTCTACGCCTGTGTCAAGGACAGTCTATGCTTGTGTCAGACATTCTGCGCCTATGTCAGACATTCTGCACTTGTGTAGAGCCAGAAACAGAGGTAAAAGATAGTGTTTTTCACTTGCAAATTGTTTTCTTTTGCATTCTGTTTCTGCTTTTTTGGTTTTGTTGGTATTGATTCTTTGTATAGAACCTTGGCATACGCATGACAAAGAAAATAAATGAAACTACTAACACATTTTATGCAGATTTGATAGTCAAAGACTAAACATATCAAACTTCTAACTTGGTGGTTTTGCAGGTTGCCTTGGACTACAACTAAACTTTGTGTTTGCAATTAATATTTAGGCACCTAGTGATTTCTAAATAGGATGGAATGAATCTATGCTTGATTTCATTGTTGAGTTTGACATTGGAGTAGGAGAGTATGCTCTCATCCTTCTTAGGGTGATTAGAAATCCAGATCTTCAATACCATGCTCATGTCTTTGATTGTGTGTCACCTTTAGAGGGCTTGCCTTCCCAACCATTTGCTTTTGCAAGCAAGTGACAATCATGAGAAGGGAATGACCCAAAGTGAGTACAACTAGAATACCTTGGCATTCTAACTCACTATAAAAAAATACCTGATGAGCAAAAGCTTTGAAGGAAGGGTTACGTGGGAATTGCAGTTACTTGGGAAGTGATGACCCTTGAACTCTTTCTCATATCAACATCTAAGTAGGACCTCACGGTCTAAATCATGCTTGCGCGACTACATTTGTTTGGTATCTTGATGGGCTTAATGTCTCAATCACACTTGCGTGACATCAAGGAGTAACGCTTAACAAAAATCCCGACTAAACACCTTTTATTTAGAAGCCAAAAATCCTTCTAGTTGCTTGAGAAGGACAAGTTCGGATACTTGGAAGAGATACTAAGTTCACCATGGGGAGATTTCCATGGGGACTGATGCTTGGCTGCCCTAAGAAGTGAGTGTCGTGGAGGGGAGCCCATGGGGTCAAGCATCTATGTATTCTCCTTGAATCCCATAACAAGTCTACCTCTCAAGTACCTAATGTCCTTGCCTAGCATAAGAGATGTGTGAATGAGCATGATTGTCTTGAGTCTATGTTAAAATATCTTGTCTTCTTTACTTGTCAAAAGTTGAATTGCATCTCATTTCAAAAACAAGGCAAATTGATTCAAAACAAGGTTAAGCACAAGAACATTTCATCCAACAAAGTTCAAAACACTTTCAAACATGGTTGTCAAACATTTTTCAAAATCTTGTCTCAACATACATGTCACTTAGATTTAGGTGCATCTTAGGTTTGCATTTTGTAAAGTCATTGTCAAGTACCAAGGTTAGGTTTCATCTAGGTCATACTCCTTTGCATATCAATAAGGGTCATCCTTTTGCATGTGTCCTCTTGCATTAGAGTAATACCATTTTCATGCATTCATATTTGCATACCCTAGGTCTCTTCATTAAGTTTAGGTCATTATCATATCACATTAGGGTCACTTGCATAGTAATTGTCGCTTAGCATATAGTGTCAAAACTAGGTTTTGTCATACTTGAGTAATCCAAATCTTTGATAAACCCTAAGTCATTGTTAAGAAGTCTAGACCTTATCAAACTTTTGTCTTTTTGTCATCACTGTCATTTGGTCAAACCTAGCTTAGTATCCAAGCATATAGGGGAGACATTATCATTTTGTCCTTTTGTCACTTGGTCCTTTTGTCCTTTGAGGTCTAGACATCATTTCAATTTCCTAAGGGTCTCTTTTTAGATTTGCATTTCAAAAAGTTTGTCAAAATCTTGAAAAACAACAAAAACATTAAGTTGCATTGTCATCCCTTTAGGTTGCATTTGTCAATCCCATTAGTTGCATTGCATAGTGACATGTTTGTTGAAATGAGGTCTCAACCTTCTTACGAAGCCATGTCATCACAATTGAGCAATCAATCATGTCAATCCAATCTCTACATGTCTCAGAACTTGGATCAAACTTATCATGATGATGTAAATGCCCAAATACAAAAACTAGAGGAGAAACTAGCTCAAGAAGAGGAGATATTGGAACAAAGAGTGAAAAACATTGAGAAGAATAGATCACAAATGTCCAAAATGTTTAAAAAATTTCCAGGTCAAAATCCAAAGATTGAGTCAATTGATGTAAGATCTCTTCTTGAACGATCAGACATACCAGCTCTCCTCTCCCAAATAGAGATGATGAAACAATTTCAAGAAAAGAGACAACATCAATTTCAACATTATGTGCCTCCACAACAAGAACAAGAAGGTGTTTACTATCAATCAGATTTTCAACCAATTGTTCAACATATAAAACCAATACAACCAATGGTCCAATTTCAACAATATGTCCAACCAACTATACAATGTCCACAAATGGTTCAACCAATAGTGGAATATCAATGTCAACAACCACAACCAAACATTCAAAAACAAAGGTTGCAGCCCACACCAGGCTAAGTTTCAAACATGTCAGAACAATTGAACCAAGTCCAATATCAAAACATGACATCAAACCAAAAACAAGTTCAAATTCCAGATACAAATATGTCAAAACCCTGAAAGAAAGGAGGCTTTATTGCAAGGATCTTAAGGAACCTACCAAGTGAGTTCTTTGAGGAAGATCAAGATAATACACTTATGTCTAGCAATGCCTCATCCCCCCACAAGCAAATTGACTCTCCAGTGGCATCTATCCCTACACCTTTAGAAGTTTCACAAGAACCTTCCATATTGTCCTCATCAAACAATACACCCAAGGATGAAATTACCCAAGGGCTATCCATAATTGATTGCCAAGATAATCCAATTCATGATGCACATCCTTGTCATGTTTCAGAAATACAAGACCCAATGCCACCATGCACTTTATTGCCATTACCTGTTTTATAGGACCCCATTCAAAGTCCCTCTTCCTTATGTTCAAGCATTGATTCCTTGCCAGAATCCATCACAAATGTTCAAAGTGCATCCCCTTCATGCCAAATCATTGATTCCTTGTCAGAATCCTCCATGCATATCCAAAGTCCAACCTCATGTCAAGAGGATAATTTAGAGCATGAAGAAACGTGTCTTAAAACAGATCAAGATCAAGATCTTGAAACCTTATCATCCCATCCAATTGTTGACCAGGACCCCATGTTCCCAGACACTCACGATGATTCCCCTATTCTTGTCCATCCTATCCAAAGTCCTATTGACACTCCATTTCCCGAGCAAGATCAAGATATCCCAGTCCATCCAATCCCAAACAATCCCCTTCCATTTCATGAGAAAAATGTCCTTTCAAATCCCATTGACATTCCAGATATCCCTTCCATCCTTTTCGATGATCCCATTAAAAGTCCAGAGCAAAGCAACTTTAAAGAGGATTCCAATGATCTTCCTCCTTGTCAAGATCAAATTATGCTTTTAAATCCTCCACAAGATCCTTTTTTTTCTCCATCTCCTTGTCTTAATGCTCCATATACACTCCAAGATCACATTTCTTTTGATGATCCCATTATTTCTCCCATTCCATCTCTTGAAGAGCTTGTCATTGAACCATGTCCACTACACAATCCTAGTCCCCCTCATGATCCTAATCCCCCTCATGATTCTAACGTGTCAGTGCAAGATGTTCATGAACCCTCAACATGCATAATGGGTTCTTCCACTTTGGTGCAATCCAATCCACTGCAAGATCTCATTATTTCTCTCCTATCATATCCACCTCATAATGGACTCGCATCTTCTTCCCAAAGAAAAGAGTGTCCTACAAGTCAAGATATCCATAAAGGCAAAGGAGTAGATCTCCATAAGCAAGAATCTCTCCATATCAAAGAAGATCTTAAGGGTCATGTCTACACAACTCACTCTCAAGACGTTGGTATCCCTCCATCAAAATCAAAACATACACCTTCCCCATCATACCTTCCATCCATCTTAGGTCCTTATATCCCTTTGTCCTCTATGTAAGGTCAGCAAAGGCACACATCCTTGAGTAAATTTCTTCAATCCAAAAGAAGTCCACTTCATTCCTATCCATCCATGCATTCCTTTCCCCCTCCAAGCAATTTGGATGCCAAGTATAAAAGTCATAAGTCTAGACATCCACATGTATTCAAGGATCAACATGTCAAAGCAAAGAAAAATATGATCCAAAAAGAAAAAGAAATATCCAAAAGGTCACAAAGGCCCATTGCTCAAAAACAAAAGTCAAAATATATATGGGTTCCTAAATTCCTTGTGCCAGCAATGCACTCCAAGGAACCACAAAAGCATGAAAAATAAAAAACCATGTGGATTCCCAAGAAGCTCCTTGAAGCACAAAAAGAACAACCCAGATTGGCATCTGAAATTTCTATTCCTCCACCACCTTCTTCATCCGTTTTGGGCCCTTATGTCCCAAAATCCATAGCCTTTCCTTCCTCAAAATCTCAATATCCAAAATACATCTTTCCTCCATCAATCCATCACCCCTCAAGGTGTGTGCCAATGTCGATCTTGCCAACATTTCCATCCACTCAAGCCCAATTCTTCCAATACCCTATCCATTATCCAATGCATATTTTCCATCCTTCGATCCCTTTGATCCCATCCTTTGCATAAATTCTTGCCTTAATTTCATCTCATTTTCCATGTCCTTAACCTACCAATGTCTTTGAGCATACTTTTAAAGGTCATGGTCCATTTTTTTCAAGGTTACTATCCAAAACAAAAAGATGTTTGAGTCCTTCTTCCATCCCCTATCATGTGTCCATGTTCTATTGAAAAAGTCAAAATACAAAAAAAAGTGACAAAAAAAAAAAAAAAAAGCAAAAGGAAAAAAGAGCAAAAAAGTAAAGAAAAATGATTCACCCACTGGTGAAAACCTGGCAAATAGGCGTCATGCGTAATTTATGAACTTCTTGCACACCACACTTGGGGGCAGGTTTTATCCTATCATATCCTTTTGTCCTTCATTGTTCCATTATCCTATCGAACCCATGTCATACTTCTCCATATCCTATTGCCCATCATTATCCTATCATACCATGTCATACTCCTTCATGTCCTATTACCTTCCTTGTCCTATCATCCCTCATGTCCATTTCCTCTTTCCACCTTTGATCTTGACAAGCCTGACGATCTTCATGAGCATCACGCATCTTGTTTGTAGCTTTTAGTCCATCATAGCTTTTGGTCATTTATCCATTTGCTTATTATAACCTTTCATCCATATTCCTTGTCCTATTGCAACTTTCTGCCACTATCCCTTAGCCAACCCTGACCCTCAGTCCATGTCCCTTATCCATTCTTGGTTTTGCTTATCCTATCCATATCTTATCACTATCCATACACTCTTTTTCATTCCTTGATCTTGATCTGACATAAGGACGCAAAATTTAAACACATAGTTTCAAAAACCTCTTGACATGTCCCTCATGCCATGTCGCTTCTTTACATTGTCATATCCAGACTCTTGTCCCATCACACAATAGCCCTTCAAAATTGCATCTGCGTTGTCTCCATAATAAAAGGCCTTTGTCTTCCCTCTATCCACCATCATTTCAGCAAGCCTATTTATTCACCTATCATATTCCTTGCCTTGCTAGACACTGGGGGCAAAATCTCTAAAAAATTGAAAATGTCCTAAAATAATTCAAAAAAATTGAAAAATGTCTTGAAATAATTCAAAAAAAAATTGAAAAATGTCTTGAAATAATTAAAAAAAAAAAAATTGAAAAATGTCCTGAAATAATTCAAAAAAATTGAAAAATGTCCTGAAATAATCCAAAAAAATCAAAAAAATGTCCTGAAAAAAAAAATCTCTGAAAAATTGAAAAACGTCCTGAAATAATTCATAAAAATCAAATAATGTCCTGAAAAAATCCCTAAAAAGTCAAATAAAGTCCTGAAAAAATGAACATAAAAAAATTGTAAAATCTCGAAAAGCAAAACAAAAAAATAATAAATATCCCTTTTGTGCATAAGACAAATCACTGAGCATCCCTCCAACGACATGCAATCGCACATTGTGCTTTAATGAAATCATGCATAAACAGATGAACTTTTCAATCAAACCAAACACGCAAACTGATCAAAATTGTCATATCAATCAACCTCAACTATCATTCATCCTTGGCACACTATCATGGGTCTTACATAGGGTGTGGTATACTCGAAACCAAACTGTGTCCTGTCTTAGACGGGGTACCGCATTCCCTGAAACCAGACAGCATGATCGTCCTAGTAGCACTTTCAACTTTTGACAATGAAGATCAAGGTGTTTGTTTGATTTGTTGGAATTTGTGCATCTTATCTTTTTATTGATTTATCTTCAATCATGTTCCTATGTTGCTCGATGATTTCACTGAGTGATTTAGAGTGACCGAGATGGTTCATGGTCCTTTTCTTCTTCTTTTTTGGTTGTGATTGTTGTTTGTCTGTGATGTGTCTATCTTTTGCAAAAAGGGTTGCATTTCAGCTCTGGCCGTCAATGCCATGATGCTACGCATCCATTTTGCTACATTAAAATAAAGGTTCTCACCTACAAAGTGCATTACTGAAAGCAAGTTTTTCTTTGTCTCTAACTGTCCTCTGTTTCATTTCTTCTTACTAACATTTCTTCCATCAGTTCGGATAGTTAGTTCAGTCTAGTGCTCTGATATGCTGCATCCTGCATCCATTTGGTTAGTACATTTGCGTTATATCAAACATCACATCAAGCATTTTATCCATTTCATATTATCAATGCATCAAAAACACATAAAAAAATATATATCCATACATGTTCCTCAATGGTACATCAATAGTGCATAAGTCATCCATACATGGACAATAGCATATGTCATAACACATTGCATCCCATCATATCGATGCATATCATATCATATATCCACATAATATTAGAGTACAAAATTGGACTGTCTGTCCTAAGTATGGCCCGTAGGCTGACTACAAAATATCAAACTACATCTGTCCATCATACGAAGCATGTGCCTTTGTCACTGGGTGCTCCCTCTGTCCTCCTCATCCCTGCCATGTCTTGCGGATGATGTCCCTCCTGGTCCTAGCTGTGGTGGTCTCATAGGTCCACTCACCCCCATGCTGCTCAATGACCTTCGAGAGCGTGCCTTGCTCTCTGTCCTCGATCATGCCCGATATGAAGCTGCTCTCTACTTTGGTGGAATTGCACTCTCATATAGTGTCCTCCAATGGTGTATCTCCTCTCTGGTCTCTACCAACATCTGTGCCATCTCCCGTGCACTGGCATCCCTAATCGACCCAATATACTCAGTGACTCTTTGTTCTTCTCATTGTGCCTGAGCTATTGCTGCATCTCGAGCCACTGTGAGTCTAGCTATCTCTGCTCTGAACTGCTCATGCTCTCTCTCTAAAGTCGCAATATGATCATGCTGACTCGCTATGGTAGCCCTGCACATCTCCATCTCCTCTATCCTAGCTATCTCTGGCTCTATGGGTATATCCTACAATGCCTCATGCTTGCCTGAATCTGGCTCATCCTCGTCATCCCCATCCTCATCTCCATCCTCATCATCCCCATCCTCATCTCCATCCTCATCATCCCCCTCATCCTCATCACTGCCCTCATCCTCCTCGTCCTCATCATCTCCTTCCTCCTCTCTAGTGAGTGGGAAGTCCTCCTGTCTCCTAGGTACTGGAATGTCCGGATCTGTCAATGGCACTGGCCGTCGTCGTGCAAACCATCTCTCATACTCCTTTATCATCCTGGCATCCGCTACA
The DNA here is from genome assembly GCF_030272615.1 of Cryptomeria japonica. Taxonomy (NCBI): domain Eukaryota; kingdom Viridiplantae; phylum Streptophyta; class Pinopsida; order Cupressales; family Cupressaceae; genus Cryptomeria; species Cryptomeria japonica. The sequence continues at coordinate 42,572,989 of NC_081406.1, read as the reverse complement.
TTTCATCTCCAATCCCACTGTCTTTGTTGTAGCTGTGAGAAGTCAGCATATGCTATGTGTGGCTGAATCATACTCCCCCACTGACTCATCTCTCTGTGAGATCGGGCAAAGTGTGCAGTCCTCCTAGGTACATCCTGCCTCTCTCCAAACTGTCATCTAACTCTCTCTGGCAGGTACATCTCAATCACTCTCTGGCAATTCACTAGTCGCCCAATCAGGTACCTCTCCTATCTGCAATACGGTAGCTCCTCACTATCATCTGACCAGCCCGGACAATCACGATATGGCCTCCATGTGAACTCTCTCAATCTGTCTAGCTCATGTCACCAATACAATATGTATCCAAAAGGACCCTGTCTCAGTGCTCCCCCATAGCAATACACATATGGTCGATGTGGTACTACCTGTCTCTCTATAATCGGTTGACATATGGCTATGTGCTCAAATGCCCATACCTGTAACAGTGTGACTCCACAGCTCAAAGTCTGAACTCCCTGATATGCTATCTGATGCAACTGAAAATATAGCATAGCCAGTACACATGGTACCCATGCATACACCGTACCCTCTGTCTCCATCTGCTCTAGCACTCCTCCCCATCCAATAGGGAATCCATGTCCTCGTCTGTCTCCTGCTAGTAGCCATGCTATCACCACGGCTATCACCACATATCATCGATCATACTCTGATGCCATGGTCTCCCAGCCAATTTCCCTCTCTATGATATCCAGATCCTCTGTGTCGCACTCAAATAATCTACACAATGCGTCTCTCCCTATCACTGGGTCATACTCTACCATCTCTCCATGAATCAAAATGCGGAGGATACGCCATACATCCTCTAGAGTCACAGTCACCTCTCCAGTTGCCAAATGGAATGAGGAAGTTTCTAAATGCCATCACTCTGCCAATGCGGTAAGCAGTCCTTTGTTTGCCCTAATCTCGAGCATGAATGTGACATAGTATATCCCAAGTCCTGCTAATGTATCTCTATCCGTGCTCCTGAGTCTATGTCGTAACATGAAGCAGTCAGGTCGATTCTCTCGTGTGATCAACGGATACTGTCGACTCTGCATCACAATTGGGCCATATTTTGTTAGTTTTAGGGTTTGCTCCTACGGGTTGCATTTCCTCATTTTCATCCACAAATCAGGGTGTTTCTAAGCTATTCTGACCTATCCTACCCTTATCCCCCCTTTGCGGATCATTTGCATGCTGTTTTGACCAAAATTAGGGTTGCCAATGCACAATTGCACCTATGTTATGAGTCCTGTGCCTGTGTCACATGTCCTGCGCTTGTGTCTCCCTACACAAGCGTAGAAGACATCACACAAGTGCAAGATTTGCCCTACACAAGTGCAGAAGTCCCTTTCTGCATCCCCTGTGGGCCCCACAATGTCCCGCAAGCAAGTCAAATTCATAAAATTGAAAACAAGGGTTTTTGAGATACATACCACTACTCCTGCATCATCCGGTCGTCTATACATGCGTACCCATTCTCCGAGGTGATCTTCCCTTGGAATGTTCGCCATCTCTCTGCAAGTGTCCTTTTCTAGAGCAACAAATCCTCCTATTTGGCTAGTTGAAAATGAGCAATTTTCACTCTCTTGGTCTCATTTATAGATCTTTGTCAGTGCATAGATGGATGTGCACCCTATCCATCTTATGTTGGTCGTGGTCTTTTGCGTCTTCTTTTGTTTGTCCTTCGTGCGTCCGATCTCCGATTGTCAATCCATTCGATCCTATCATTTTTATCGATCAATTAGCCTCTTTTCTGAATTTTTTTGGCCAATTCCTCGAGGGGGCATGCATATGTCATTGTCAGCATCTAGGGCATTTTCATTATTGTTCTTTGAAACAATGCTTAAAATTGCATTGTCTCAAAGAGGGGCAAAATGTAGACACCTAAAAATGGTCAACGCTTGCGGAGTCATACTTTAACATTTGCGCATTGCCTTATTTTAGGGTTTTTGCATCGTATTAACATTTCTCCTATGTCACGCACTTGGTCTTTATCATTTGCGAGCATCGAGTCCTTCTTCTTCATTCTTCATTTATCTCGCTCTTGAATTTGGTCTTGTCGACAACACTCTCCAGTCATGATTTTGGTCAATCTTATCTTGTCACATCAATGTGCGTGCTAATTTGTCATCATTTTGGACATCGTCAATCCTAATTAGGGTTTTGTCCTTTTATCAATCTTATCATCTTGTGATCAATTTGTCATCAATCCTTATCATTTTCAATCTTGTCATTTTAACGATCGATTTGTCATTGATCGTTGTCATGTTCAATCTTGTCATTTTGCGATCGATTTGTCATTGATCGTCGTCTTTCTCAATCATGTCAATTTGGATCAATTAGTCATTGTTCCTCGTCAATTGGTGCATTTATCAATCAAATTGTTTGTCAGCATTAGTCTTTTATCAAGTCAGAATCATGATCAAATCAAATCGATATCAATTATCCTTTGTCAAGACCTAATTGTCATCCTTGCATTTTCTAATTCATCTTCTAGGGTTTCGTGATTTAATCATTTAACCTTGTTTGTCATTTCTCCCTTTAGGATTAATAAATTATTTATTTATCCTAAGTCTTCTCATCGCAATTAAATGTTCATTTAATTGGCTAATTATTCCTCTTTTTGTGAATTAATTAATAAATGACAAATTATTAATTAATTCACCTAATTTATCTTAATTCCTAATTTTCCTCTTTTTCTAATTTCTCTTAAATTCCTAATTTCCTAATTTTCATCAATTTCTTAATTCCTAATTTTCCTCTTTTTCCAATTTTCTAATTTTCTAATTTCTAATTCAATTTCCTCCTATTTTTCTCCTAATTTCATGGGAATGACATTTCAATTTGTCATAATTTGTCATAATTGACAATCAATCAATTTTGACATAGAAATTTGTCATAATTTGTCATAAATTGACAATCAATCAATTTTGCATAGAAAGTGCATAATTTGTCATAAATTTGTCATAATTGACATTTTTGATTTACAATTTCCATTTGAATTGAATCATGCTAATTTGATCATTTCTCCAATTTGTCTATAAATTGGATGAATTTCTTCAATCTCAATCTAATAATCACATCATCGAACTAATCACTTTGTTGAATCAATCACGCTTCGAGTATTCTTGAGCAATCATCTTGTCTACTTGCTTTCATATCATGATCATGCACTAGTAGGTGAGATCCACAAAAAAGTTATTTGAAGAAAAAAGAAAGACAATGGAACCGCTTGAAGGAGATATTCAGATCTGCATTTGGTTTGCTTAGTTCCTAGTCTTGAATATTTTGCTTTCATGTCTCTATTGGATGTAATTAGGATTGATCATTGCATTTGAGCTTTTGTGATTGAGCTAGTTTAATATCTATTTGCTTTGATGATTTCCACATTTCCTAGCTACATTAATTGGTGAACCCGATGTTAACTAACCCCCTAACCATGCTTTTGAGTGCTTTTGAGATGATTTGCAAGTTAAAAACCCAAGAAATAGGGTAGTGCAGTGTTTTTTGGGAACTTCTACGCATGTGTCAAGAATTTTGCACCTGTGTCAGACATTCTACACTTGTGTCAAGGACATTCTACGCTTGTGTCAGACATTTTGCACCTATGTCAGACATTCTGCGCCTGTGTAGAGCCAAAAACAGAGGTAAAAGACAGTGTTTTTCACTTGCAAATTGTTTTCTTTTGCATTCTGTTTCTGCTTTTTTGGTTTTGTTGGTACTGATTCTCTATGCAGAACCTTGGCATACGCATGACAAAGACAATAAATGAAACTACTAACATGTTTTATGCAGATTCGATAGTCAAAGACTAAACATATCAAACTTCTAACTTGGTGGTTTTGCAGGTTGCCTTGGACTACAACTAAACTTTGTGTTTGCAATTAATATTTAGGCACCTAGTGATTTCTAAATAGGATGGAATGAATCTATGCTTGATTTCATTGTTGAGTTTGACATTGGAGTAGGAGAGTATGCTCTCATCCTTCTTAGGGTGATCAGAAATCTAGATCTTCAATACCATGCTCATGTCTTTGATTGTGTGTCACCTTTAGAGGGCCTGCCTTCCCGGCCATTTGCTTTTGCAAGCAAGTGATAATCGTGAGAAGGGAACGACCCAAAGTGAGTATGGCTAGAATACCTTGGCATTCTAACTCACTGTAAAAAAATACCTGATGAGCGAAAGCTTTGAAGGAAGGGTTACATGGGAATTGCAGTTACTTGGGAAGTGATGACCCTTGAACTCTTTCTCATATCAACATCTAAGTAGGACCTCACGGTCTAAATCATGCTTGCGTGACTACATTTGTTTGGTATCTTGATGGGCTTAATGTCTCAATCACACTTGTGTGACATCAAGGAGTAATGCTTCACAGAAATCCTGACTAAACACCTTGTATTTAGAAGCCAAAAATCCATCTAGTTGCTTGAGAAGGACAAGTTTGGATACTTGGAAGAGATACTAAGTTCGCCATGGGGAGATTTCCATGGGGACTAATGCTTGGCTGCCCTGAGAAGTGAGTACCATGGAGGGGATCCCATGGGGTTAAGCATCTATGTATTCTCCTTGAATCCCATAACAAGTCTACCTCTCAAGTACCTAATGTCCTTGCCTAGCATAAGAAATGTGTGAATGAGCATGATTGTCTTGAGTCTATGTTAAAATATCTTGTCTTCTTTACTTGTCAAAAGTTGAATTGCATCTCATTTCAAAAACAAGACAAATTGATTCAAAACAAGCTTAAGCACAAGAACATTTCATCCAACAAAGTTTAAAACACTTTGTATTGGCAGATCTTTTCCAGATTGTAACCCACCGGTTACAAGGATCTAGGTAGGAACCACACTCTACTGACAGTGAATGACAACCTTTGTCCTTGATGTCAAAGGGGGAGTAGTGGAGATGAGAAAAATGATCACAAGAAAGAGATCATCAGCTCAGGGGGAGCATACATTTTTTAGCACACAATTTTGGCAAGATATTTTGGCAGATTCTTTTTGGACAACATTTTTGGATTTTCTCATGAGTGTTGCCATCAATGCCAAAGGGGGAGATTGTTGGAAAATGCACACTCCAATGAGAAATTGTAGGTGATTGAAGGTATTGTCTGTTGTCTTCAAAATCTGATTCCCTTTAACATCCTTAGAATAATATGGTTAAACAAGGTGCAGAAGAGACATTAAAGATAAGGAAATTCTCAAGACAACATATGACAAGGTTTGATTGAACCTTCTACACTTCGGACTTACTTGAAGCCCAGGTGGGTATACCTTTGTGAATTGAATTTAGACTTTCAAACATAAACCCACAGCAAACCAGTCCAGAAAACTAGTGGATCTATTCACCTTGAAATCAACTGAAAACAAAGAATGGAAGTCGTACTTAAATTCAGCATTTCGATCAACAAAACATGCAATAAACAACTTCAATTAATACCAGTGCCTTATCCAAGGTCACAGAGTCATCTAAACTCAAATAAGACTCCTCAAACAAAACATCTTTATGTTTCCCGTTGGCTTGGTTCGTATTAATCCTTGTATATGCCTAACACCTACAAGAATTTATGCATTCCAAATTAAGCTATGATCATCAAAATTCAAAATCTCTTCCAAAGAGTTTACTGGTATAAGAGATCCCCGCATCTTTAATTTCCCTCCTAATGAGAAAGCTAACAAACACTTCTACTAAAATTGCTTTGCAATTCCATTCAAACAAAACAACCCTGGATTATTCAGAATGAAAGCAGTAAACAAATTTGTAAACACACTTGAAGACAACACAAAGCTTTACTCAAAACCAATGGTCTGTATATTAATATTTAGTTCAAGAAATATTACAAGAAATTTCAAGTATTCTCCATTAGACTTGGAAAAGCTCAAATAATTTTCTGCAGCGTTTTCTTACAATTCTTTGCGATCCTCTTTTCCTCTAGTCCTGGTATCCATTTATAACAACATGGATGCACAAAGCTTTGGAATTCTTGAGGAGAGTTTGTTACAATCATTCCTTTCAAAATAAAGAGGTTACCAGCTTTTCGTAAAAACAGTTACAAGCTCTTTTCGGCCTCTGCAGTTTCTTCAACAAGCTATTCAGTTACAACCTCTTCTACCTTTTCAGTGGTGCTCTCCAACTGTTCCAGATCATGGGTGGCATATTTAGTTGTCCACTCACCATACACCTCTTCTATCGGCCATGAGAAATTAATCACTTTATCTTTAGTCTTAGTCAACCTTTTCCAAGAATTTCTCATTTTGTTGACTTCTGAATTGAGGAAACCATAATGTGACTTAATTTTCTCTATCTCTTGTATTGTCACAACAAAGAAAGAAGCATCATCAAGATCAATAAATCCTTTAACTCTTGCTGACAATTTAGCTTCTATCTCCTTAAGCCACATTTGTTTGTCCTTTAATTGATCCGGGCTAGCAAAAACTCCTGGGAGCAACTCAAAAACTTGATCAGTGTACTCCTTCTTGCACAAATTATCCTTCCTATCCACATTATCCACCTCTATTGCTAATTGTACTAAGACTTTAGTGACATCAAAAGTGGATTTGATGATGGGATTGGCCCTTGCCTCATCGCAGGATACACACATAAACTCTAAATCTTGCTCCCTAGGCCTCCATTTATCAAAAATAGGTGTCAAAATGGCCTTTTCTCTCCTGAGCTCATTCCATATATCCATAATTTTACCTACATTGTTATAGAGAAATGAGGCATTTATTGTATCTGCAAAACTAGAAATTGTAGCTCTTACTCTCTCCTCATACTTCTTTGCATATAAGGCCTGAGCCTGTTTCAAGTTTTCCAATTCTTGAGGAGTAATTTCAACCATTTGAGAGCTGGAGGGTGCTAGAGATGGTGGAAACTCAATGATAGGGCTAGTAGGTGGAGGTCTTGCAAGAGAAGAGGAAATCATCAGTGTTGAAGACTCACCTTGATGGTATTGTCTAGTCAACTAGCTCTACAGCTTGGCAATGATGCTATTCTTGCATCTTACCTCCTCCTTGGCATTATTATAGGCCTTCAAAACTGTTTCCAACTTAACTTGGAGGGCCTCTTTCTCTTTGGCTTCCTTCTCTGCTACTGCAACACTAAATTTTGCAATCTCTAACACAGTGCTAGCAGCCTCCACTACCCCTATACTCTGCACTCTCTTCACCATCATTCCACCAAGGTAACTTGACCCTAGGGTGTCTTTTCTTTTCTTACTCTCATTTCTCCTGAGAGACCACATAACGAGTGTAGCATTGTCCTTATTGAAAGTAATCCCCTCCATGGGTTTAGTCTCTTTTCTCACTGCATCTAGTACCAGGGCATCTACTATATCCCATTCAGGTAAGATAAGCACTCCAGCTTGTGCTACCATATCTCTTCCTTGCTCAGGGGTGATGGTTTTGAATTCTTCCATCATCTCTTGCTTTATTTCCTCTTCCACCAGGGCTAGATCTTTATTGGGCTGCTCAGCTTTTCTCCTTTCACATCTAGCATTATATTTATCTATGTGTTGTTTCCATATAAATTGCATAAATGCTTCTGATGTGACAAAATTGTTGTCAGCTAAAAAGGCACTACTTGCCTATTTTATCTCAAGATCCCACTCCTGGCCTTTGAGTTCAGTGGTAGTGATATCCATTTTAGTAGCAATGGGTTCTTCTGGCATTCCTTCCTCCACTTCATCATAAGTGTATGCAATTTCCCCTAGACTACCTAATTGTAGGAGTTGCTCAGCTGCTGCTTGCTCATTTCCTATATGGATAGGGGATTGGGATGGGGAATACAATGGTGTATCTGATTGCACTTCTTTCCCCACCCTTTGCTTCTTTGGGCTTTCTTGGATGTCAATGACATCTTGTATCTTCCTCTTTCCTTTGGAGGTAGAGGGCTCCCCTGTTGTAGGCATCAGCACACTATAGCTGGATTTCTTATGTAGTGTGTAATCACTAGGAGGAATTGCCTTGTTTGAAGCTGACCTACTAAGGATCATTCTTGCCTTCTCAGGGTTGCTCTTGATTACAGCTTCCCTCTTCTCCTTCAGTGTCTGCATCACATCTTCAAAGCAAACAATCAAAAACTTTATTTTCTCTTCCAGTGGGTTAAAGATAGACAATGGTTCATAGCTAGCATCAAACTGATGCACAAAATCCAAGGCTTTCTTATAAGCCACCCACTTCTCTTTCCTTAGCTCCTACTCATCTAGATCAAACTCATTTCTGATGAGGTCTTCAGGAAACTGGAATTGATGAGGCCTACCTCTACATGCTACCTTCTTCCTAAACATACCATTGAAGAAGTCTTCTATATCAGCACACCTAGACACTGTAGTGGACAAATGATAAGGGTTGAGGAAATCCTCAAAGCAATTCCAGCCTCCTTTTGTTATTACAAATTGGTGAGCTATGGTAGCTGTAGGGAAAATAGTCCCTTTACCCCTGCCTATCAACTCTGCCTCTTGTAAGCCACCAATTTGTCTAAGGATCTCTACAATTCCCACTTTGAGAGGGACTTGGTAAGGTAGCAAAAATGGGATGCCTCTAAAACCAAACACTTTGAAAACTGTGGAGACTGGATACAAGTAAATGTCACCCCAGTTATGAACAATTTTTATGTTCTCTGTGAATTCTTTTGGTCTTATGAATTCCAGAAAAACTTTGGGGATTCTTATGTTCTCAGAGCAGAGGAGAGTCCTTATCTTAGATGCAAAATATTTATCAAACTTCAAAAAACTAGCATCCTCTGTATTCCATGACAACACAGTACTCCATAATTGTACCGGCATTTTTTCTCCTTCCTTCTCCTTAACAAGGTACAGTCCACTGGCAAAGTAATCACCACCTTTGAAGAGAAAAAGATGCATCAGGAGTGAGTACCATCCGAAAGGCCTATCCACCTTTCCATTTTTGATTCCTATTAACCCTCCATGAATAGCATCAGCAATATAAGAGGCATAATCAAATGTAATTGCAAGAGAAGGATTCAAAATCTGAGCAATCATTAACAAGTAATGATTCAGCATATTTGCTTCAGCATCTTCTCCCAAAACTTGGCAAAGTGCCCAATACATTCCTTTAGCCCTCAAGGTGAACATACTTAATGAAAAGGTCTCTTGTGTGTTGGGTCCTACAACTGTTAACCCTCCTATTTTCACAAAAAATTCCTTGAGAGGCCCATTCCTGAGATGACTCCTTTGTGTGCATTAAATTTGGGCTAATGATGTGAAATTTATAGGTTCTAGAAAATTGGTGAACTCATTAAGCCCAAAAGTTGTCTTGAACTCTTCAGCATTAATCTCAACAAGGGTTTCCCATTTACATCCCGAATGCTTCTTGTGACTGGATCATAGTTGAGCGCAATTTGGGTTAGCAAATCTGTGTCCATAAATACCCCTAGGACAACTAATTTCCCGACATCTAATTCCCAGATACTATTTTGTGGGGCAGGAGAATTTCTCATTCCGAATCCAACTTTAAACAACCCCAGCCTAGACAATCCAACCTGTGGGTCTCTCAACCAGTTACCCTTGTCATAGTTCTAAAAAATCATCACAAACACTCCTTTCTGAATAGTTAACTTTGCCAGAAAACTCTCTTTTAGGAGCCATTATGAAAACGTAAGAAATGAATACCACTCCTAAACAATTCTGTGATGTATCAATTACCTTATCTAAAACACTACACAAGAATTGCTACACAAGAATACGAGAGAACTTGTTCTTCGCTTGAAAGAATTTGCTCTGCAACTGAACCGACTTGCTCTGTACCTGAAGAAAATAACTTTGCATCTACTCTTCTGCAAAATCTTTTAAAAGATATCTTCACCCGATTGATAGGAAATCAAATATTGTACTCAGGGTCTTAACTACAACATTGATTCCGCATGCTTCGGCCGTCTCTTCGAAATTGAATTTATACGAGAATTCATATTTTTCGCTCCAACGGGTCACAATGTTCCTGCAAGTGTTTCATTTTTCTCTTTTGCAACTTCACAAAGCATAACTATCGAGCAACTTAGTCCTGCAAAATAGCACTGACCGTCCGATCAAAAGAAACTTGATTGAGCGTTAGATTAACTAACAACTTTGGCTCGGCGCCGGGTCCCGCTTCTCTATTGGCCATATGATACCACATGGTGCCCAACCATTGGCCTTGAAATTTCCTTCGCATTCCACTGGATACTGGCCACGTGTCTTTCTCTTATACTATCGGTTCCACCTTGGCGGGCCCACAACTTTCTTCTTAGACCACGTGTCACCGGACACATGGACGGCTCTCATGCACTCTCACTATTTGGCGGGGTATAAAGAACGAGCATCTTACCCTTGTGAAATAGCGCGGGCTGTTCGATCATCTCTTAAGTTGATCAGCTTTTAATCATCTGAAAAGGCTCTCAGGAGGGGTGGGCCCGTTGACTCACTGTGAATACCTAGCGTCCAGTCACCTTTGGAGCTGACTTGTCACTTTTTCATTTAACAAGAAAAAACTACGGGGCCCCAACAAACTCGTAACAGTTGTATCCTCTAGGGCCGCCATCATGACATGTGGACGGCTCTCATGCACTCTCGCTATTTCGCGGGGTATAAAGAACGAGCATCTTACCCTTGCGAAATAGCGCAGGCCATCGGATCATCTCTTAAGTTGATCGGGTTTTAATCATCTAAAAAGGCTCTCGGGAGGGGTGGGCTCGATGACTCACTATGAATACCTGACGTCCAGTCACCTTTAGAGCTAACTTGTCACTTTTTCATTTGCCGAGAAAAAACCACAGGGCCCCAACAAACTCGTAACAGCTGTATCCTCCAGGGTCGCCATCATGACACGTGGATGGCTCTCATGCACTCTCGCTATTTCATGGGCTATAAAGAATGAGCATCTTACCCTTGCGAAATAGCGCGGGCCATCGGATCATCTCTTAAGTTGATAGGCTTTAAATCATCTGAAAATGCTCTCGGGAGGGGTGGGCCCGCTGACTTACTGTGAATACCTTTCATCTAGTCACCTTCAGAGTTGACTTGTCACTTTGTTATATACTGAAAGGAAACCACGGGGCCACAATCTACTCTTGATAGCTATACCCGCCAGGTCATCTCCTGACTACGACCTGACTCACCTCTGGGGCCTGCCTTTTAGCCTTTAATCCTGACCTGCTGACTGTTATAACTTACGCCGCGTGCCACCATTTTACTCGATATCAACAACCAGCTGGACCGTCTATGTGGCATGCCATGTCATTTTCACAACTTTGTAGGTTGTAAACGACGTGCAACTTCGCCTAGCGAAGTAACACGAGCTGTGGATCCATCTACGAGAAGCGCACTAGTTACTGGGCCTGACAACTTTAGGAGAAAAACATATAAGGCATAAATTTTTCGATTAATTAACATAACCGCCTAGGCAAACAACAAGGGGGAACACTTCCTACGACCCCACGACCCATTACTTAAGTGAATAAAGTAACAAAAGATTAGAAACCAGAGGGTTTAAAACAAACACAAGAGGATCTAAAATCAAACCCTTAAACCCTTGAGGTCTAGAACAAAGCTGAAGCATTTCAAACTGCACCCTATTCAAAATTTCAACAAACCATAGCCAATCATGGGAAAAGAAAAGCCCATTTTTAATCAGTGATAACATTGTCATTGATGGCAACCTTACAATCTACACTGACACCGATAGACTCTACACTGGCACATAGATCACCAGTACCAAAAAGGAAGATTACCGGCACCATGGCCAACAAAATTTTTATATAAATGTATTTTGTATTTAATTGTAAAATCTTTGTAAGCCGACATGGCAAATTGTAATATGACTCATATAAGTATGAGATCATTGCAAATCATTTAGTAAGAGATATGGAGAAAAGAGGATAGCAGACCTAATGTATGAATTATTAGGATAAGGGTTTATGTATATTGCAAAGCCTAAACCAGTACTGAATCTAGCATAGTAGATGCTGATCTGAAGCAGTACAAGACATTGGATTTGTATAATCCATTTTTGTAAGTCAGTGTGACTTCTTTTGTAACTGAGCAGTGAGCTCTAGGCACTTGGCCTTCCTGCATGTGTAGGCCCCTATTGTAAATTATAATATTCTCTTATTGGCCAGTAAGCGAATATTGTGGGTCACAAATCCCACTGACGTTTTTCCCACACTGGGTTTTCTCATTAAAAATACTGGGTTATGGTGTGTCTCTTATGTTGTGGTTGTTATTCTTATCTGCTGCATTATTTCTGGTTTACCAATACATAGTTTTAATATGCTTTTCATGTTATAATTAAATTCTTATACCTGGTCAGATACTAATTCACCCCCCCCCCTTCTCAGTATCTTTGGGAATCCTAACAATATGACCAAACCATAATTCATAAGGATTCTTACCGGTATCACCTTTTATATGTACTCTATTGAAAGTGTATACAACTATATTGACAACTTCCCTCCAATAAATATTAGACAATTTAGCTTTTTTCATCATAGTCCTTGTTGCATCCAATATGGCTCTGCTCTTCCTTTTCACCAATCCATTCTTATATGGAGTCCTAGGTGCAAAAAGTTGTCTTATGATTCCATTCTTCTCACAAAATTTGTTGAATTCACCAGATGTAAACTCACTGCCTTTATCTAATCTCAAACACTTTATCTTTAGTCATGTCTTAATCTCAACCATAGCTTTAAAGATTTTCAATTTCTCAAAAGCTTCATATTTTTTTTTCAAAAATGCTACCCACATCATTCTAGAATAATCATCAATAAGTAACATAAAGTATTTGTCACCTTGAAAACTTTAGTCCTTGTCGGTCCACACAAATCAGTGTGAATAAGATGAAGAATTTCATTATATTTATCATGTATGCTTCTAAAAGAAGTTTTGACTTGCTTACCCATTTGACATTCTCTACATACCGGATTATGAGGTTTGACAATTTTGGGCAAATCTTTGACAGCCTATGTTAAACTGATCTTCACTATGAAATCAAAATTTACATGACACATCCTCTTATGTTATAATCATCTTTCATCAATCTGAGCAATCAAGTAAGGTTTCTCACTAGAGTTCAAAATGAAAGATGTTTCCATTGGTCTGAGTTCCAGAAGCAATTTCCAATCTAGATCTATTGATGATCTTACATTTCTCATCCTTGAATTGTAAATTAAATCCTTTATGCACCACCTGACCTACACTTAAACAATTATGATTTAAGCCTTCAACATAATAAACATTATCAGTGTTAGTCTTACCATCCAATGATATTGTTCCCTTTCCTTCAATCCTACATGCCTTGTTGTCTCCAAATCTAACTAATCTACCATTAACTTCTTGTAGTGATAGAAATTTTCTCTTGTCACCAGTCATGTGATGTGAGAATCCACTATCTATAACCCATTCATCCTTTTCTTCAAATTTAGTAGCTAAAGCCTTTTCCTTAGCATGAGTTGTTTTAATGATAGGTTCCAGAGAATCATCCTTGATAGCAATAAAAAAAACTAGTCATTACCGGAGGAAGCTCCATTATCGGTTCCACTCATAGGTTCATCATCATCATCATCAGTAATACCAAAATTATCAGCACCAACATAATAGCATGATTTATCCTTGTTCCTTCTAAAGCTAGGTCCATTCTGATATTTCGAATTAGGATTATAACTCTTCACAAATCTTTCATGATTCCTAGAAGCTCTTTCAAGGCATCTAGAAGAAAAATGACCAATCTTATTGCATGAAAAACATTTAAAAGGGACTTTTCCTTCATACTTACTTCCAGCTGGTCCTTTAGGAATTCTTCTAGCAATCAGGGCTTCCAACTCTTCAAGTTATCTTTCTTCTCTTTCAATGTCCTCCATATCTTTAGCATACATCTCCTTTCAATCTATCTTTTGCTTACCGAAGGCATATGCTTTAAATGCAGTCTCAGTTTTAGTATCACTCTGATCTCCAAGTTTCTCAATCTCAAAAGCAGTCAATTTCCCAAGCAATGTATCTCTGGTAACAAGGATACTTGACATTGTCTAGAGTTCATTGATTGTAGTAGCCTTCATCTTATAAGCCAGAGGTAGAACTCCCAAAACCTTTAACATTGTCTCATCCTCACTAACCAATCTGCCGCAACATTTTATTCTCATAACAATCTCATTTAATCTATCCATGAAAGAACTTATCTTCTCATCCTCCTCCATCTTCAAAGTTTCATACCTTACCAGAAATCTTCAAGTTTTGCAATTTTCATAGCTTGGTCGCCTTCATAAAGAGTTTCAAGCTTTGTCCAAATCAGCTTTGAATTTTCCAACTTTATGATATTCAATAGCTTTTCATCAAATAGGGTGATTAACAATGCTTCTTTAGCTCTGACATCATTTTCAGCCTTCTTTTGTTCATCAGCAAGTGCTAGTGCTCCAGAATTAGGATCATGAGGTATATAACCTTTCTCCACTATCTCCCAAACTTCAACTCCAAGACATGTAAGATGAATCTTCATTCGCTCCTTCCATATTTTGTAATTTTTACCATCAAATCTAGAACTCTCCTTCCAATAGGGATTAAATGTAGAACTAGATGCAGTTGCCATCGGATCTCCTCAAGTGGTTAAGCTTCTACGGAGAGTACCTTGCTCTGATACCAATTGTTAGACAGATATGATACTGAGAGTAAACTGAGAGGGGGGGTGAATCAATTTACCATCAGAAATTATAACTAATGCATATCAAAACCATTAAATTGGAGCACAAAGAAACCAACACAGTGAAGGATAGAACATGAAATCACAGTACACACAACACCAATATTTTGACGTAGAAAACCCAGTAAAGGGAAAAACCATGATGGGAAACCCTACCCATAATCAGATAATACTTCTGTAGCAGTATGTGAAGTTACAATGGGGATTGCACTTGCAATTAGGCCAACCACCTAGAGCTCACTAACTTACAAAAACATCAGACTACAATCTAGAAAGAATGAACTATGAAAGTAGCATCTCCTAATGCTTGATATAGTTCTGGTTAAGCACAAATGTCTATCCTACAATACAAAAACATTCACATAATGATATATCACTTGTTTGCACATAAAATTTCCTCTGATAGTGCAGACATAACCATTGATCCCATCCATGTATCGATATTCAAATTACATGAATAAGTCACCTATAAATACAGATCATCAACCTTATTGATAAGGTCGACTAAACCCTAAACCCATAAACCCATAATAACAAAAATTATATTACATGATATCACCAGACCGATATTATGATTTACATTACATAGAATGGACTTAAATCAAGTAACCAAACAATTCCATCTGCCAGAAATTTTGCTAAGACCAAAATCCAACACACTTCACCAACCGGTAGAAACCCTTAGTGAAGTAACATAGAAAGTCTAACCGGATTCAAATAGTACCACCATTTAACAGTACACCATCCAATGCAAAGTCACCAAACACTCTAAATATTATCAATAATCTCCTTCAAAATGATAGAAACTGAGTCCATAAGATGGACCAAAATCAACTAACCAAAACACCAAATATCACTTATCGATAAAGCTAACCAGTATCGGGAAATACCAAGCGGGAACATAAGTGATAGTTACTAGAGCACCAAAACATGAACCAATAGAATATGGAAAAAAAATAACCATCTAGACTAAACATCCAAAATTTATTCTAGAGATACGATCATATCAAATCAGAATCATAGCCAAAACCAAGATGATCACCAAGGTTAACCGAGATAGGTCAAACCAGGATACAATGTTGACATCAATAACAACACTTAACTAAATCTAGCACATTGCCAATAGTTTGAATGATATTTATTGTTTTGAGTGTTATATGTGTGGTCTCCTACATGATAATTAGCTTATCGGTTAAGCCTATTTCTTTGAATGAGTTGTTTTTTCAATTTTAAGAAATAGTTGGGAGGTCTAGTTGGATTCTTAACACCTTTTAGAACAACCACAAGTTTATTTTGAGGTTTTTCAATAAATAGAAACATGGATATCATTGATTTGATTGGACTCTTTATTCATTAAAGCTCCATCTTTAGAAGTGAGAGCAATAGAAAAATGCTAGTGATATTCTCCTCTTGCACCAAAATAACCTTATGAATAGGATCAATTTTTGGAGAGGGGAAAGAATGATTCATCAATACTTTATATCTAGAATAGATTTCATTAAATTCAATGGTAGGTAAAGTGTCATGAAGGGAAATCTTAATGGTATCATCCTCTTGCACTAAAATATCCTCATGGGTGGTGCCAATTTTAGGAGAGGGACAAGTATGATTCATCAATGTTTTACCCTTAGAAATGAGAGAATTGAGAAAGGTTATATTGAACTATCATCCTCTTGTCTCAAAATATCCTTATGGATACAAATATCTTTAGGTGAGGGATGGAGTTGCATAAGAAGAACTAAGAGACTAGAATATCCATGAAATGGATTCATTATGAAAATAATTTAACCACCTACTTAGAGACACGATGAGATTTTAATAGAAACTAATTTTTTTTCCAAATAAGAACAATGAAATATAAATTATTGTACTAAGAAATGCAAGCACATAAGAAATATATTTGAGAAATGGATGCATCTAAATTTAATCAAGTTCACCAAAATGAAATATATTAAAATGGAGTCCTATCTTGGAGACATAAAATAATATCAAAACAAATATTTTCATTGGAGGACATAGCCAACAAGAAATCATTTTTGTCTTAAAGGAGAATTGGATGCTATGTATTGATTATTTTCTCTTTTTGTGTTTGATTTGATTTGATGTGAATATATAATGACTAGATAAAATGATGCAAAATTGACAATATTCAGCACAAGTAGGAAGTTGTAAAATTGTAAACCAAAATATAAGCTTACATTTGGAAATGAGATGCAAAGAGGAACCTGCCATTTAAATTTAGAAATAAAAGTGTCGGACTATGAAGATAGGCGCCTTAGTCCTGTAGGTGTCTTCAGTAACTGAGGCTTTATATTTTGGACTAGGATGTCCTATAGATCACTCCCTTTAAAGTTTAGTCAAACAAAATAAACATATGAAGCCAACCAAATTAGTCTTAGGGTTTCTTCCTATTCAAGGTTTGAAACTATGTGTCTTAGTCCACTCTATGCAAATCTACAACACTTTATTGACAAATTCACAACCTACACACATAGAGAGAAAAAATAATGTGCTTTATAGGGGCTTGCCTAAGTCAAACCTTGTATTGGTGCTTCCACC
The DNA here is from genome assembly GCF_030272615.1 of Cryptomeria japonica. Classification (NCBI taxonomy): domain Eukaryota; kingdom Viridiplantae; phylum Streptophyta; class Pinopsida; order Cupressales; family Cupressaceae; genus Cryptomeria; species Cryptomeria japonica. The sequence goes on along the minus strand of NC_081406.1, from coordinate 42,555,730 downwards.
TTCACTAAAAATATGGTGATAAAAAAAGAGCTTACCCCAACTAGGGAAGAGGCTAAATTTGAATGGAAATTATTGAATCAAAATGATGTTACCTTAGGATTGATATGATGGATATGCAATGCTTTTTAGATAGGTCCTCCAATTTCTGATGCAATAACATTAATAAATCATAACAAAATTACTCATGAAAAAAAACTTGAAGATAAGTTGTTACATAGCTTGATGCTCCTTGTACTCAAATTTGGTCTTGAGTGAAGGAATTGAATTGGAATGATAACTTTTAGATTCTTCTAATTGTGAATGGTAAATGATTTCCTTATATAGGGTTTCTCAAAGTATTTTCATATTTAGGCCGACTTCCAATGAGAAGGTACAAATATGGAGACCAAATTTGCAAATGGGAAGACTGTCGCTAACAATGGTTACAATTTTGGGGAATTTTGGCATAGTTATGGTGATAAGAACATAGTCCTAACAAGTGTCCAATTTAGGTGTCATAGTCCCACCAAGATAAGATCTCCAAAAAGGAGTAAAGCGTGTTAGGTTTTATGATTCTAAATTAGTTCCTAATTTGAATATTTGACAATAGTAGAATAGGATAAGGCCCAAATAGGCTCAAAATGATCTAGGAGAAGGGACACTAAAGAAAGGGCCTAAAAAGAGTGTGAAATTGTCAAGGGATTACAATTTATGACACTACAAGTTTATTTACTCCTAACATGATATGCAAAGTCTCTACAAGATATAGTCAAGTATGTTTGATAGCTCTCTTACTATTATCAATATGCTCTATGGTGCAGGAGAACCCCTTCAAGATGATAAGTTAGACTCAGAGGAGGGAGGATAAGGCATCAAACATGTCTTTAGAATTTTTTGTATGAGTTTCAATCATGCATTGTGTGTTTGTAATAAAGAACCCCATCTTGTGAGCCAAACTCCTATTTTAGCATTTCTATAAGCTAATTAGGACTTTTGGATAATAGGGGATCAAATGTGTGTAGGACATGTTAGGTCCCAGAGACAACTGAGAGGGGGGGTGAATCAGTTGTCAAATAAATTCAAACCAAAAACAACTTAACCAACTTAATGCTTAATACCTGTAAACCAGTTAAGTATGCCAGTAGACAGTGTTAACAGTTAATTGCTATACCGGTAAAGATTAATGCATGAAACATAAACATAAAGTCATCCACAACACATAACACCAATATTTGTACATGGAAACCCTGTAAGGGGAAAAACCATGGTGGGAAACCTTACCCACAATCAAATGATACTACTACAGATAGTAAGTGTATACAAATGGGAGTTACACTAACTACAATTGGATGGTTAAATCCAATAAGAATGTACTGCTTAAGTTAGCATCTTTCTATGCTGGATTCAGTGCCGGTATAGTTCTGATTGTCTTTACAAAAACCCTCCTTCAATCTTCAAATGATGTCTACGTGTATAGCTCTACTTATTCTCACATATACCTTTTCACAATCCTTTTCTCATTCCACATTTGATCTTACAAATAAGATCTTATATTTATATCATAACCTAAGACCAATTTTAGTAGGTCGGATCTACAGGATATTACAATAAAATCATTTTACAAACAATACAATATCCATTGCAATAACCGATTCAATATGTCAACTTAATGCATTTACAACAATAATAAGTCATCTCCATAGCATGCCATGCTGATCTAGAAAAGATAAAGTTGTTGGTGTATATCGTGGATCTATTTGCCAGTAACAACAAATATGCAAATACAAATATGCCAATTAACAAACCTTCAAGACAAAGTGTCCAAACGATGTCTTCAACATAACCATTTGATTTCCATTCCATTCTAAGTGTCGGTGATCATTATATCCTATCAGTGTACCAGATACCGGTGACTGTTCATAAGTCATTTGCTTGCTGGTGAATGTTGTTGATTCTCCAAAGTGCCAGAGTTGATAATTGTTAGTAGGTGTTGACATCAATGACAAAACCATACCAAAATACTAACAATCTCCCCCTTTAGCATTGATGGCAACACAAGATGGAAAAAAAATCAAAGTGCCAAAATAGAAATGCCAAATACCAAAAGCCAACAATCTCCCAATAACCAGAAATCAAAATATAGATACAAAGAGTAACAATCTCTCCCAAAGTATCAATCTATCCCCCTAAGAGTAACATGTGTTTCCTTGTGTTTTTCTATACCAATCTCTCCCCCTTTGACATCAAATGCCAAAGTTATTACCAAGACAAGTTCATATACAAAATACCAATCAATTTAGTATACCAACTACTCCTCCTGAGAAGTAATTTCCTCATCAAAAGCTAGAATAAAAGATTTCTCTATTAATTCTGTCGGTTGATGACAATCATCAACTTCCTAAGTCTCTACTAGTTAGGGTATGACCCCAATCTGATCTGTGAGATATTCAAAAGTCTCCTTAGGCAGAGGTTTAGTGAAAATATCTACAAACCACTCTTTAGTATTCACATAAACCAGTTTTATCTCTTTTTCTTCAACATGTTCCCTTAGAAAATTCAGTTCGATAGAAACATGTTTGGTTTTAGAATGTAATACCGGATTCTTAGATATATCAATTGTTGCAGTGTTATCACAATAGATAGTAATAGGTTCCTTGCATTTTACCTTTATGTCCTTCAACATTTGTTTATGCCATAGTACCTATGTATAGTTAGTTGCTGATGTTGTTGGCATTACAATAGAAAGGAGATTGCTGGCATTTCAATAAGGATATTGAGAAGGTTGTTGGAGATTGTTGATATAACTAAAGAAGGATGATTATTGTCTTAATAATATTATTTTGTCATTAATGTCAAGAAATTGATTTTCTGATTCAGTATGATGTTGTCATACCTTGAGAAGTATGTGTTGATGAGTATTAGGAGGTCGGTAAGTGACACTGAAAGAATGTGATAATAAAGGGGAGATATAAGTTATTCAATGGGAAACTATTACCAAGTTAGACAATGATGAGATCATGTTGTTTTGATTGTTTTAATATCCTACACATGTTGTTGATTATAAGTTTAATACTGTATTATGTCACCGAGCAAGGAACCTAGTCGGTAAACCCTAAGGTTATCAATATCGGTTAATAAAGGCAGAATGTCTACCGAGCAAAGTTTAGGAGAGATTGTTGGTTTTTGGTTTTTGGCATTTCTGTTTTGGCACTTTGATGGTTTTTCCATCTTGTGTTGCCATCAATGCCAAAGGGTGAGATTGTTGGTATTTTGGTATGGTTTTGTCATTGATGTCAACACCTACTAAAACACTAGCACTTTGGAGATCCAACAACATTCACTGGCAAGCAAGTAACTATTGCACAGTTACTGGTATATGGTTCACCGACAGGATATAATGATCACCGACACTTGGAATGATACGGAAGACACTTGGTAATGTCAAAGACATCATGTGGACATTTTGTTTTGAAGAATTAATCATTGGTATAATCATATTTGCATATTTTCTTTAACCGGCAAATAGGTCCAGGGTTACCTAGGGTTACACTGACAAGATTCTCTTTTCCAGATCAGCATGGCACACTATGGAGATGATTTATTATTGTTGTAAATGCATTAAGCCGACATGTTTAATCGGTTATTGCATCAGATATCATATTGTTTGTAAAATGTTTTTATTGTAATATCTTGTAGAGCCGACCTACTAAAATTGGTCTTAGGTTATGGTATAAATGTAAGATCTTATTTGTAAGATCGAATGTGGAATGCGAAAAAGAATTGTGTGAAGGTATATGTGAGATTAAGCAGAGCTATACACGAAGACATCATTTGGCGGTGAAGCTAGGGCTTTGTAGAAGCATATCAACATTACACCAGTACTGAATCTAGCATATGAAGATGCTATTTTGTGCAGTACATTCTTATTGGATTTAACCATCCAACTGTAGTTAGTGTGACTCCCTTTTGTGATTGAGCAATGAGCTCTAGGCTATTGGCCTTTCTGCATGTGCAGACCCCATTTATGTACACTTACTATCTATAGTAGTATCATCTGATTGTGGGTAAGGTTTCCCACCATGGTTTTTCCCCTTACAGGGTTTCCACGTACAAATATTGGTGTTATGTGTTGTGGATGACTTTATGTTTATGTTTCATGCATTAATCTTTACCGGTATAGCAATTAACTGTTAACACTGTCTACCGGCATACTTAACTGGTTTACTGGTATTAGGCATTAAGTTGGTTAAGTTGTTTTTGGTTTGAATTTATTTGACAACTGATTCACCCCCCCTCTCAATTGTCTCTGGGACCTAACAGATATAAGTTATTCAATGGGAAACTATTACCGAGTTAGACAATGATGAGATCATGTTGTTTTGATTGTTTTGATATCCTACACATGTTGTTGATTATAAGTTTAATATTGTATTATGTCACCGAGAAAGGAACCTATTCGATAAACCCTAAGGTACCTAGTCGGTAAACCCTAAGGTTATCGATATCGGTTAATGAAGGCAGAATGTCTACTGAGCGAAGTTCAGTATTAACCAAGTAACAACCGAGTTATAATAGATCACATTGGATGGATAAAAACATTATTTAATGAAGGATGTTGATGAGCTAGAGATGAATAAGTGATTGGTTTGTTGCCCAAGAAGTTTGTTAAGAATCTACGACAATGAAAATACAGGAGGAAGATCTACAGCATAGATTGAACTGCAATAACCTAGCACAAGTTCCTATGAAGGAATGCAAGTTCCAAGGGGAGGTAAAACATTTTCAGATCAAACGATACATTGAACCTAGTCAAGTTTGATGATTTGATGGCTAAGATTGATCATGGGAAATGTGATCAAGGAGATTAAGTGGTCAAAAATTGTTTATAAATAAGGAATTGTTGATAAACACTACATGTGGGCAAATGTATGCACAGTGATGCTACAGGAATGTTCACCAAGCTCAAAAGCTTGAAGATCTGATTGAAGAACAGATTGAGAAGCCCAGCAAGCCCATCAAAGGATTAGATAAGTCTTATGACAAGATTATTTTGAGCAAAAAAGAATCTGCTTTAGCATTTCAGATGTGAAGTTGCAGATATATTTTATTATTGTTGTTTATTTTGTAAGTGACAGGAAATCTCTTAACCGAGTGGACCTAATAGTCTTATTTGTAAACACTCTAGCAAGGTAACATTCTAAATGAGTGTTTGAAATCCTTTGACAAGGTCACTTCTAACAAAGTGAAAGACTCTAACAAGTCTGAAGGAAATACCTTAACCGGGTCACATCTAGAAATATTTTGGTAATCTTTAACAGGATTTGCTTTTAACCGAGCATACTCTAGAAGGGTATATTTCTTAGTGGGTCTAAAATCCCACAATGGTTTTTCTCTATTTGGGTTTCCACATTAAATCTGGTGTTATATGTGATGTAATCTTATCTGTTCATGAGTTTGAATGTTTTACAGTTTTGGTTATGTATTTTGAAGTATAAGTTACCGAGGTTGAATCTATTGAATATATTGAAGGTTAAGTTTGTATGACTCACCCCCCCCTCATCTTGTTTACTATTAGCATCAGAGTTGTGGACTCCAGAAGAAAATTTTAAATTTACTTGAGGCAAAGATCCGAAGATGTATAAAAGGGATGCACCAAAGCTAAACAAGTCAAGTTTCTCCACATGGCAGAAAAGGATGAAGTTGCACTTATCAAGAATTGGAGAGTATGCAACATACTATTTGGAGAATGATTACATAGCACCTAGCACCACCCAATGACCTTGGAAGAGATAAAGGCAAAGCAAGAACATATTCAAGCTATGATTGAAATAACATCAGCATTGACCGACTCAGAGTTTAATGATCTAGAAGGTTGTAATGATGCAAAAGCAATGTGGACCAAGCTCATATCTGTGTATGGCGGTGATGAACATGTCCAAAGAGAAAAAGTAGATAGTCTAAGAGGACAACTTGAATCCATGAGAATAAATGAAGGTGATAACATAACCCAATATAGTACAAGGTTAAAGGAAATTGTCAATCAAATTAAAGGAGCAGGAGGAACTATTGAAGAAAAGGATGTAACAAGTAAGTTCTTGAGAACCCTTCTACCTGCTTATGCCATTTGAGTCTCTACGATGAATGAATTAAGGTTTGTACCAAACATGCCAGTCTCTTTGGATACCACTATCGGTAAGCTACATGCATTTGAGTTAAGTAATTTTGATAACAGTGGGTCTTCGATAAATAAAGTAGAAGCTGCATCCAATTCTTTTCATATTAGTGAATCTAATGACTATAATGATAGAATGAATAAGTATTCTGAAGGAAATCACAGTGGAGCAATTGAGAGATTTCATAAAAACATGGAAGAAGTACACAAACTATATGAGGATATCAGAAAGCAAGAAGAGTTTGAAGCACTATTGGCCAGAAGGTTACCAAGAGGCAAAGGTAAGTATAAAGGAAAGCTACCTTTAAAATGTTTCAATTGTGATAAAATAGGATATATGGCTTCTAACTGCCTTGACAAGGAATCTAGTGAGAAGAGAGAATACCAAGAAGACAGACATAAAGACAATCACTACAGAGGACACCGAGACTTCAGAAGGAGAGATAGAAAGACATGCCTAGTAGTTGATGAGGAATCCAATGATGATAAATCTAATGAAACTGATACAGAGGAAGCTGTTTATGTGGCTATTAAAGATGGATCAAATGAAGAAAGGTATGAAGAAAAATCCCTAATATCTCACATAAATAATAATGATTCTTGGATCATAGATAGTGGATGCTCACATCACATGACAGGTGATAAACACAAGTTTGTTAAATTAGAAGACTATGATGGAGGATATGTAAGATTTGGTAATGATGCACCATGTTTGGTGAAAGGTAAAGGATCTATAACACTTCTTGACAATGTTAAATGTGATGATGTATACTGGGTTGAATGTTTGAAATACAATTTGTTGAGTGTAGCACAACTAAACAATACAGGACATCGAATAGAAATCCAGAAGGGATGCGTCAAAGTTCATGACAAACATGGAAAGCTGGATACTACCAGGACACAAACAAAAGGTAATACATTTCATCTTGACTCAACTCGGAATAAATGTCTATATGCAAAAATAGAAGATACTTGGTTATGGCATAAAAGGTTTTGTCATGTAAGTTTTGATAATCTAATCAAAATAAGTAAGAAGCACCGCGTAAGAGGTCTACCGAGCCTGGAAAAACTTGAGAATGCTATGTGCCGAGGATGACAGATGGGTAAGATGACAAGATCAAGCTTTACAAGTAAGTCCTACACTTCTAAAGGAATTTTAGATCTAGTACACACTGATCTTTGTGGTCCCATGAAAGTTCAAAGTTATTATGGTGACAAATACTTCATATTATTTGTGGATGATTACTCAAGGATGATGTCAGTTATGTTTTTAAAAGAAAAATCAGAAGCTTTTCAAATGTTTAAATGGTACAAGGGAAGAGTTGAAAATGAAACAGGAAGACAACTGAAATGTCTTAGATCTGATAGAGGAGGAGAATTCACTTCTAATGAATTTAACTTATTCTGCAATGATCATGGTATAAAAAGGCAAGTGTCTACACTGAGAACACCTCAGCAAAATGGGATAGCTGAGAGAAGAAACAGATCAATTGTAGATTGTGCCAGAACCCTGATGATAGAAAAGAGGGTACCTCAAACATTTTGGAGAGAAGCAATCAGCTTTGCAGTTTACACCCTGAACTGAGTACAACTAAAGAAAGGAACGATGAAGACACCATATGAAATCTGGTATGACAAGAAACCTAATGTAAGTTATTTTAAAATATTTGGAAGTAGATGTTATGTTCACAAAGATGACAGGAATGGAAAGTTTGATCAGAAAAGAGAGGAAGGAACATTTCTTGGTTATTCTTCTAGAAGTAAAGCATTTAAATGTCTAGTCAAATCATCTAACAAAATAGTAGAAAGTGCAAATGTGAAAATTGATGAATTTGCAGAAAGAAATGGTGACGGAAACTCCAAAGAACTAGAAGATTATGATGAATTTGTCTATGTTCAACCGACAAGTCTTACTGAGAGAATTGTTGAAGGAAATGAAGAGAATATTCAGTTACCGAGTGATGAAGAAGATCATACAGAGCCTACCGAGCTTGTATTAGCCAAGTATGTCAGAAGACATCACGCATCAAGTTAGATTATAGGAGATAAGTATGATCCAGTGATGAAAAGGAACAAACTGAGACAGAACACATGTCTGATATCTGAATTTGAACTGAGAATAGTAAAAGAGGCATTTAACAAATGAAGATTGGGTAAATGCTATGAAAAAAGAGATTGATCAAATCAAGAAGAATGAAACTTGGACATTGGTCCCAAGACCAGAGGACAAAAATATAATCGGTACAAAGTGGATTTTCAAAAACAAGCTAAATGAAAAAGGTGAGTTCATTCAGAACAAAGCAAGATTAGTTTGCAAAGGTTATGCTCAAGAAGAAGGAATAGATTATGGTGAGACTTTTGCACCTATGGCTAGACTTGAGGGAGTAAGAACATTGTTGGCATATGCTACTTTCAAAAATTTCAAGGTATATCAAACGGATGTTAAATCTTTATTTTTGAATGGTATACTAGAAGAAGAATTTTATATTGAACATCCTAAAGGATTTGTTGAAGATAAGAGTAAAGATCAGGTATGTAAATTAAACAAAGCTTCATATGGTCTGAAACAAGCACCTAGAGCATGGTATGAGCGACTACACTCTTACTTGATCAAGATTGGATTTATAAGGACAAGTGAAAACAACAATATGTACATGAAGAATGGTGAGGACAATGGAATACTAATCTCAGCCATATTTGTTGATGATATTTTTTTTTGTGGAAATGATTCTCTATGCAAGAACTTTGGAAATGAAATATGCAAATAATTTGAGATGTCATTAATCGGTGAGATAAAATATTTTATAGGTTTACAAATACTGCAAATGAAAGATGAGATTTTCATTACTCAATCCAAGTACATAAAGGAAATCTTGAAGAAATTTGGAATGGAGGATTCTAAACCTGTAAGTACTCCTATGACTACTAACTGTAAACTATCAAAGAATGATGAATCTGCATCTGTTGATGAGACACCTTACCGATCTATGATTGGAAAGCTGCAATATTTTGTTCACAGCAGGCTAGATATAGCACATGTAGTAAGAATAGTTGCAAAATTTTCTGTAGATCCCAAAGAAACCCATATGATAGCAATCAAGATAATTTTCAGATACCTAAGAGGCACTGAAGACTATGGCTTAGTATATGAAAGAGGAATGATTTTAATTCAAAAGTTTATACTGATGCTAATTGGGCAAGAAACATTGATGACAAGAAAAGCATGAGTGGTGAAGCTTTCTTCTTGGGAGATAGACTAGTAAGTTGGCTTAGCAAGAAACAAGGATGCATTTCACAATCAACAGCTGAGGCTAAATATGTTGCTACAGCATTGAATTGTACAAATATAGCATGGATCAAGCAACTATTGGAAGGTATAAATGAGAAAGTTACCAAGCCAGTAACTATATTCTGTGATAATACTAGTGCCATTAACATTTCAAAGAATCTGGTAATGCACTCTAAGACAAAACATATCTCTATAAAGTATCATTATCTCAGAGAAGAAGTTCAAGAGAAGAAAATTGTGCTGGAATATATCAATTCAAAGTAGCAAATAGCAAACATCTTCATAAAGCCATTGCCAAGGGACACTTTTGAGTATCTCAGAAGAAAGTTAGGGGTCCTACCCCTATCTTCTACTCATTGACAGAGTTCGGTGAAAGCATCAATTCGATGACTCTATCAAATATTATTTGTGGATTGATGTGTTAGGTCCTGGAGACAACTGAGAGGGGGGGTGAATCCATTGTCAAATAAATTCAAACCAAAAACAACTTAACCAACTTAATCTTTAATATTGGTAAACCAGTTAAGTATACCCGTAGACAGTTTTAACAGTTAATTGCTATACCAGAAATATTAATGTATGAAACATAAACACGAGGTTATCCACAACACATAAGACCAATATTTGTATGAGGAAACCCTGTAAGGGGAAAAACCATGGTGGGAAACCTTACCCACAATCAGATGATACTACTGCAGATAGTAAGTGTACATAAATGGGGTCTGCACATGCACAAAGGCCAACAGTCTAGAGCTCACTGCTCAATCAAAAAATGGGAGTCACACTGACTACAGTTGGATGGTTAAATCCAATAAGAATGTTCTGCACAAAATAGCATCTTCATATGCTAGATTCGGTACCAATGTAATGTTGATATGCTTTCATAGAAACCTAGCTTCACCTTCAAATGATGTCTTCGTGTATAGCTCTGCTTAATCTCACATATACCTTCACACAATCCTTTTTTTGCATTCCACATTTGATCTTACAAATAAGATCTTACATTTATACCATAACCTAAGACCAATTTTAGTAGGTCAGCTCTACAAGATATTACAATAAAAATATTTTACAAACAATATAATATCCGATGCAATAACCGATTGAACATGTCGGCTTAATGCATTTTACAACAATAATTAATCATCTTCATAGTGTGCCATGCTGATCTGGAAAAGATAAACCTGCAGGTGTAACCCTAGACCTATTTTCTGGTAATAGCAAATATGCAACTATGAATATACCAATGAACAAAACTCCAGGACGGGATGTCCAAATGATGTCTTCGACATAACCATGTATCTTCCATATTATTCCAAGTGTCGATGATCATTATATCTTGTCGGTGTGCAATATACCGGTGACTATGCATGAGTCACTTGCTTGCCGGTGAATGTTGTTGGATCTCCAAAGTGCTAGTGTTTTAGTAGGTGTTGACATCAATGACACCCCTTTGGCATTGATGGCAACACAAGATGGAAAAACCATCAAAGTGCCAAAACAGAAATGCCAAGTACCAAAAACTAACAATCTCCAAAAAGATTATAATCAGAAATCAGAGAGTAATAATCTCTCTCAAACAACAATCTCTCCCCCTGGGAGCAACATGTGTTTTCTAAAGTTTTTCCATACCAATCTCTCCCCAAAAGATAATAAAGATAATGTGTTTTTCCACATATATCTCTCCCCCTTTGACATCAAATGCCAAAGTTACAATAAAACCAAGTTCATATACAAAATACAAATCAATTCAATATACCAACTACTCCCCCTGAGAAGTAGCTTCCTCATCAAAGACCAGAAAAAGATTTCTCTATTAATTCTGTCGGTTGATGACAATCATCAACTGCCTAATTCTCTACCAATGGTGGTATGACTCCAAGTTGATCTCTGAGATATTCAAAAGTCTCCTTAGGCAAAGGTTTAGTGAAAATATCTGCAATCTTCTCTTTAGTATTCACATAAACTAGTTTTATCTCCTTTGCTTCAACTTTTTCCCTTAGAAAATTCAGTTTGATAGAAACATGTTTGGTTTTAGAATGTAATACTAGATTCTTAGATATATCAATTGTTGTAGTGTTATCACAATAGATAGTAATAGGTTCCTTGCATTTTACCTTTATGTCTTTCAACATTTTCTTAAGCCATAGTACCTGTGTATAGTTAGTTGTTGTTGCAACATATTCTGATTCTACTGTTGATAAAGATGTACAACTTTGTTTCTTACTCAATCAAGAAACTAGTCTATTTCCAAGAAAGAATGCTCCACCGATGGTTCTTTTTCTATCATCCATATCTCCTGCCCAATTTGCATCTGTGTATGCACATAATTCAAAGTTTTCATCTCTAGGATACCATAATCCAAGATTTATAGTGCCTTGTAAGTACCAGAAAATCCTTTTTACTACTGATTCAAGATTTTCTCTAGGATTACTTTGAAATCTTGAAACAATACATACTGCATTCATAATATCAGGTCTGGTTTGTGTCAAATACAGTAAACCTCCTATCATAGATTTATATCTAGTTGGATTAATAGGTGTAGATTCATCTCTTTGTGAAAATGTGTCATTTGTTGTCATAGGTGTGCTTACTGGTTTAGAGTTCTCCATCCCAAATTTCTTTAGCAATTCTTTTAAGTATTTGGATTGACTCAAGAATATACCTTTATTAGTCTATGAAATCTGCAATCCTAAAAAGAATTTTATTTCTCCAATCATAGACATTTCAAATTCTTGCTGCATTTTAATAGAAAATTTCTTACATAATCCATCTTCTCCTCCAAAGATTATATCATCAACAAATACTTCTATAATCAAGATGTCATCATTAGTTACTTTATAATAAAAATTGTTGTCTGCATTTCCTTTAGTAAAACCAATCTTTAAAAGATACTTATCCAATCTTGCATACCAAGCTCTTGGAGCTTGTTTTAGTCCATACAGAGCTTTTCTTAACCTGCAAACCATATCATTGTCATCTGTCAAAGAAAATCCATCAGGTTGTTCAATGTATACTTCCTCTTCAATATCTCCATTCAAAAATGCACATTTAATATCCATTTGATAAACTTTGTAGTTCTTGTGTGCTGCAAAAGCCAAAAATAATCTAACTGCCTCAATTCTAGCTACCAGTGCAAAGGTTTCATTGTAATCAGCTCCTTCTTTCTGAGAATATCCCTTACACACTAGTCTTGTTTTATTTCTAACAACCTTACCATCTTCATTAAGTTTGTTTCTAAATACCCATTTGGTTCCAATTACATTTTTATCTTTAGGCCAAAGAACTAATGTCCAAGTGTTATTTTTCTCAATTTGTTCTAATTCTTCTTCCATAGCTTTAATCCAAAATTTATCTTCACATGCCTCATTAACAGATGATGGTTCAATTTGAGAAATAAGACATACCTCTTCATTTGCCAATCTTCCTCTTGTCATAACTCCTTTAAACTTGTTTCCAATTATCTAATCTTCAGAATGATTCAGCCTTACATACTGGGGTGTCTTTGTTTGTTGTTGCTCCTCAATTACTGTGGAATCTTCAAATGATACCAGGGTAACTGGATCTTCATTCTGTACTAGTGGATTTAGAGTAGGTTCATTTGTCAAAATTTATGTTGCCGGTTCAGAGTCTATATACCTTGAAGTTCCTCTAAATTGTTCATCAATCTTTACATTTGTACTCTCAACAATTTTCTGCAATCGCTTGTTAAAACATCTATATGCTTTGCTCTTAGATGAATAACCAAGAAATATTCCTTCATCACTTCTAGGATCAAATTTTCCAATATACTTATCTCTTCTGATATAACATTTACTAACAAAAATTCTAAAATACTTAAGAGTAGGAGTATTACCAAACCATCGTTCATGAGGGGTCTTACTAGTTTCACCTTTGATGTGAACTTTTTTAAATGTATAGACCATTGTGCTAACTGCTTCTCTCCAATACACATGTGGTAGGTTTGCTTCTGATAACATACTTCTTGTTGCATCCAAGATAGTTCTGGTTTTCCTTTCAACAACTCCATTTTGCTGTGGTGTCCGAGGTGCTAATAACTATCTTCTGATTCCATTTACTTCACAGAATGTATTAAATTCCTTAGATGTAAATTCACCTCCTTGATCTAATCTTAAACATTTGATTTTCTTACCGATTTCATTTTCTACCACTACTTTGAATAGTTTGAACTTTCCAAGTGCTTCTGATTTTTCTCTGAGAAAAGTAACCCAACACATTCTAGAATAGTCATCAATGATTAGCATGAAATATCTATCACCTTGTAAGCTTTTAGTTCTAGCTAGACCGCATAAATCAATGTGAATCAAATCAAGAGAATTATTTGATTTTTCTGGAATACTTTTGAAACTAGCTCTAACTTGTTTTCGAAATTGACATTCCTTACATACTGTATTCTGAGGTTGACAATTTTAGGTGGATCTCTAACTGCCTTAGTAGTACCGATCTTTACCATGCAATCAAAGTTTACATGACAGAGTCTCTTATGCCATAACCAACTTTCATCTATATGTGCAATTAAGCATGTCTTTTCATTGTTATTCAAATGAAAGATATTACCTCTTGTATGATTACAGGTTGCAATTTCCAAACCAGTTCTATTCATGATTTTGCATTTTCCATTTTTAAATTGTAACTGAAATCATTTCTCAACTAATTGACCAACACTCAAAAGATTATGCTTTAATCCTTCAACATAGTAGACATTATCAGTGTTATTCTTACCATCAAGAGATATTGAACCCTTACCTTTGATTGAACAAGCTTTGCCATCTCCAAATCTCACTAAGAATCTATTGTATTTTTGAAAGTTCAAGAATTTACCTTTGTCTCCTGTCATATGATGTGAGCATCCTGAATCAATGATCCATTCATCCTTTACTTCAACTTTAGTTGTCAGGGCCTGTACTACTGATTGATAAGTAGGTGTCGGTTGATCTTCTGTTATAGCAACAAAAACCCATCCATTGTCTGTCGGATCCTCATCAGAATCATTAGTCACACCTTCATTAGAAATGTAACAAGATTTGTCTTTATTCTTCTTAAATCTGTATCTCTAATATTCAGGGTTAGGCTTGTATGTTCTTCAGGCATCTTGAGGCCATATGACCAATCTTATTGCAGTTAAAACATTTAAAGGGTGCTTTACCTTCATACTTACTTCCAACTGGACCTTTAGGCATTTTCCTTGCAAATAGTGCTCCAAGTTTTTCAAGTTCTTCATTTTCTTTCCTACTTTCTTCAAGTTCTCTTGCATAAAAGACTTTTCCATCAGATTTGTCAAATGATGTTGCAGATGATGTTCATTCTTTAAAGGCCAAATTTGTCTTTATAGTAGCAACAAGACCAAATTCTTCAATTTCAAAAGCTGAAAGTTTTCCAATCAATGTATCCCTAGTAACTAATGTATTAGGCATTGTTCTTAACTCATTTATAGTAGTGACTTTCACTTTATATGCCGGTGGAAATCCTCTTAAACTTTTGAAACAATTTCATCCTCACTTAAGGTTCCTCCACAACATTTAATACCCAAAACAATTTCATTTAATCTTTCCATAAAAGCAGAAATCCTTTCATCTTCTTCCATTTTCAGATGTTCATACTTGTCTCGGAAGCTTTCAAGTTTTGCAATTTTGACTATGGAATCTCCTTCATTCAGTGTTTCCAAATGATCCCAAATAGCTTTAGCAGTAGACCTATCTGATAGTCCCATGATTTGTTGATCTGATAATGCACTCAAAAGTGCTTCTCTTGCTTTGCAATCATTTTCCTCATCTTTTGTCAATTTAGCTGGACTGGGCTGACCTGGTACAGCAATAGTATAACCATTCTTTGTAACTTCCCCGATGTCTTTTCCAATGCAATTCAGATGTGTCTCCATTATGATCTTCCATATGCCATAGTTGGTTCAATCAAGTTTAGGACTTTCCTTCCTAAAATAATTAGTAGACATTGGATCTCCTCAAGCTGTTAAACTTCTACAAAAAGAAGACTAAGCACTGATACAAATTGTTAGGTCCCAAAGACAACTGAGAGGGGGGGGTGAATCGGTTGTCAAATAAATTCAAACCAAAAACAACTTAACCAACTTAATGCTTAATACCAGTAAACTAGTTAAGTATGTCGGTAGACAGTGTTAACAGTTAATTGCTATACCGATAAAGATTAATGTATGAAACATAAACATAAAGTCATCCACAACACATAACACCAATATTTGTACGTGGAAACCCTGTAAGGGGAAAAACCATGGTGGGAAACCTTACCCACAATCAGATGATACTACTACAGATAGTAAGTGTACATAAATGGGGTCTGCACATATAGAAAGGCCAACAGCCTAGAGCTCATTGCTCAATCACAAAAGGGAGTCACACTAACTACAGTTGGATGGTTAAATCCAATAAGAATGTACTGCACAAAATAGCATCTTCATATGCTGGATTCAGTACCGGTGTAATGCTGATATGCTTCTACAAAAACCTAGCTTCACTGTCAAATGATGTCTTCATGTATAGCTTTGCTTAATCTCACATATACCTTCACACAATCCTTTTTCACATTCCACATTTGATCTTACAAATAAGATCTTACATTTATACCATAACCTAAGACCAATTTTAGTAGGTCAGCTCTACAAGATATTACAATAAAAGCATTTTACAAACAATATAATATCCGATGTAATAACTGATTGAGCATGTCTTCTTAATGCATTTTACAAAAATAATTAATCATCTCCATAGTGTGCCATGCTGATCTGGAAAAGATAAACCTACCGGTGTAACCCTAGACCTATTTGCTGGTAACAACAAATATGCAACTATGAATATACCAATGAACAAAACTCCAGGACAGGATGTCCAAACGATGTCTTCAACATAACCATGTTATTCCAAGTGTTGGTGATCATTATATCTTGTCGGTGTGCCATATACCGGTGACTGTGCATGAGTCACTTGCTTGCTAGTGAATGTTGTTGGATCTCCAAAGTGCTAGTGCTTTAGTAGGTGTTGACATCAATGACAAAACCATACCAAAATACTAACATGATGCTGATTTATGCACTTTAGGAGGTTTTCTAAAGGTGTGCAGGAAATAGTGATTGGAGACAAGTTGCTCTGATGGAGACAAAGATAATACATGTGTAACACAGCAAGGCAAATCACTTCATAGGGGAAGAAACCATGAATTAGCTCTTTTTTTTTGTTGGCATTGTTGCCAAAAGGGGAGAAGACTAAATGGAGAAGATAACAGAAAACCAATGCCACGGGGAGAAGACTTGAGGAGAAGGTTCGATCAGCTCAAGGATAACAGGAGAAGACTAAACAATAATCTGAATCCGAATCAATTGCAACGAATCAAGTTGGTATTACCATTTAATTGTTGGTTTTTCCATCAATGCCAAAGGGGGAGATTGTTGGCATTACAATAGAAAGAAGATTGTTGGCATTTCAATAAGGATATTGAGAAGGTTGTTGGAGATTGTTGATATAACTAAAGAAGGATGATTACTATCTTAATAATATTATTTTATCATTGATGTCAAGAAATTGATTTTCTGATTCAGTATGATGTTGCCATATCTTGAGAAGTATGTGTTGATGAGTATTAGGAGGTCAGTAAGTGACACAGAAACAATGTGATTATAAAGGGGAGATATAAGTTATTCAATGGGCAACTATTACCGAGTTAGACAATGATGAGATCATGTTCTTTTGATTATTTTGATATCCTACACGTGTTGTTGATTATAAGTTTAATACTATATTATGTCACCGAGCAAGGAACCTAGTCAGTAAACCATAAGGTTATCGATATCAGTTAATGAAGGCAGAATGTCTACTGAGCGAAGTTCAGTATTAACCGAGTAACAACTGAGTTATAATAGATTGCATTGGATGGATAAAAACATTATTTAATGAAGGATGCTGATGAGTTGGAGATGAATAAATGATTGGTTTGTCGCACAAGAAGTTTGTTAAGAATCTACGGCAATGAAAATACAGGAGGAAGATCTACAACACAGATTGAACCGCAATAACCTAGCACAAGTTCCTAGGAAGGAATGCAAGTTCCAAGGCGAGGTAAAACATTTTTAGATCGAAGGATACATTGAACCTAGTCAAGTTTGATGATCTGATGGCTAAGATATATCATGGGAAATGTGATCAAGGAGATTAAGCAGTCAGAAATTGTTTATAAATAAGGAATTGTTGATAAATACTACATGCGGGAAAATGTATGCATAGTGATGCTACAGGAATGTTTACCAAGCTTAGAAGCTTGAAGATCTGATTGAAGAACAGATTGAGAAGCCCAGCAAGCCCATCAAGGGATTAGATAAGTCTTATGACAAGATTATTTTGAGAAAATAAGAATCTGCTTTAGCATTTCAGATGTGAAGTTGCAGATATATTTTATTACAATTATTTATTTTGTAAGTGATAGGAAATCTCTTAACCGAGTGGACCTAATAGTCTTATTTTTAAACCCTCTAGCAAGGTAACATTCTAAATGAGTGTTTGAAATCCTTTGACAAGGTCACTTCTAACAAAGTGCAAGACTCTAACAAGTATGAGGGAAATCCCTTAACCAGGTCACATCTAGCAATGTGTTTGTAATCTTTAACAGGATTTGCTTTCAACTGAGCATACTCTAGAAGGGTATATTTCTTAGTGGGTCCAAAATCCCACAGTGGTTTTTCCCTATTTGGGCTTCCACGTTAAATCTGGTGTTATATGTGTTGTAATGTTATCTGTTCATGAGTTTGAATGTTTTACAGTTTTGGCTATGTATTCTGAAGTATAAGCTACCGAGGTTGAATCTGTTGAATATATTGAAGATTAAGTTTGTATGATTCACCCCCCTTCTCATCTTGTTTACTATTAGCATCAGAGCTTTACAGCTGCAACATATTTTGATTCTATTGTTGATAAGATGTACAACTTTGTCTCTTACTCAACCAAGAAATCAATCTGTTTCCAAGAAAAAATGCTCCACCAGTGGTGCTTTTTCTATCATCCAAATCTTCTGCCCAATTTGCATTTGTAAATGCACATAATTCAAAGTTTTCATTTCTAGGATACCGTAATCCACGATCTGTAGTGCTTTGTAGGTACTGGAAAATCTTTTTTACTGTTGATTCATGATTTTCTCTAGGATTACTCTGAAATCTTGAAACAATACATACTGCATTCATAATATTAGGTCTGGTTTGTGTCAAATACAGTAAATCTCCTATCATAGATTTGTACCTAGTCAAATTAAAAGGCGTAGATTCATCCCTTAGTGATAATTTATCATTTGTAGTCATACGTGTGCTTACCGATTTAGAGTTCTCCATCCCAAATTTCTTTAGTAACTCTTTTAAGTACTTGGATTGACTCAAGAATATACCTTTATTAGTCTGAGAAATCTACAATCCTAAAAATAATTTTATTTCTCCAATCATAGACAATTCAAATTCTTGCTGCATTTCAATAGAAAAGTCTTTACATAATCCATCTTCTACTCCAAAGATTATATCATCAACAAAAACTTCTATAACCAAGATGTCATCATTAGTCACTTTATAATATAAATTGTTGTCTGCATTACCTTTAGAAAAACCAATCTTCAAAAGATACTTATCTAATCTTGCATACCAAGCTCTTGGAGCTTATTTCAATCCATACAAAGATTTCCTTAACCTGCAAACCATATCTTTGTTTTCTGTCAAAGAAAATCCACCAAGTTGTTCAATGTAAACTTCTTCTTCAAGATCTCCATTCAGAAATGCACATTTAATATCCATTTGATATATTTTACAGTTCTTGTGTGCTGCAAAAGCCAAAAATAGTCTGACTGCCTCAATTCTAGCTACCGGTCAAAGGTTTCATTATAATCAATTCCTTCTTTATGAGAATATCACTTACACACTAGTCTTTCTTTATTTCTGATTACCTTGCCATCTTCATTAAGTTTTTTTCTAAATACCCATTTGGTTCCAATCACATTTTAATCTTTAGGCTGGGGAACTAATGTCCAAGTGTTATTCTTCTCAATTTGTTCTAATTCTTCTTCCATAGCTTTAATCAAATATTTATCTTCACAGGCCTCATTAACAGACGATGGTTCAATTTGAGAAATAATACATACCTCTTCATTTTCAAATCTTCCTCTTGTCATAACTCCTTTATATTTGTTTCCAATTATCTGATCTTCAGAATGATTCAACCTTACATACCGGGGTGTCTTAGGTTGTTGTTGTTCCTCAGTTATAGTGGAATTTTTAGATGATACCGGGGTAAATGGATCTTCATTATGTACCAGTGGGTTTAGTGTAGGTTCATTTGTCAAAATTTTTGTTGCTGGTTCATAGTCTATATACCTTGAAGTTCCTTTGAATTGTTCATCAATCTTCATATTTGTACTTTCAACAATTTTCTGCAATCTTTTTTTAAAACTTCTATATGCCTTACTCTTAGATGAATAACCAAGAAATATTCCTTCATCACTTCTAGGATCAAATTTGCCAATATATTCATCTCTTTTGATATAACATTTGCTTCCAAATATTCTAAAATATTTAAGAGTAGGAGTAATACTAAACCATAGTTCATGAGGGGTCTTACCAGTTTCACATTTGATGTGAACTTTGTTGAATGTATAGACCGCTATACTTATTGCTTCTCTCCAATATACATGTGGTAGGTTTGCTTTTGATAACATACTTATGGCTGCATCTAAGATAGTTCTATTTTTCTTTTCTACAACTCCATTCTACTGTGGTGTCGGAGGTGCTGATAGCAGTCTTTTGATTCTATTTACTTTATAGAATGTATTAAATTCCTTAGATGTAAATTCTCCTCCTTGATCTGATCTTAGACATTTAATTTTCTTACCGGTTTCATTTTCTACCATTGCTTTGAATAGTTTGAACTTCCGAAGTGCTTCTGATTTTTCTCTGAGATAAATAACCCAACACATTCTAGAATAGTCATCAATGATTAGCATGAAATATCTATCACCTTATAAACTTTTAGTTCTAGCTAGACCACATAAGTCAGTATGAATTAAGTCTAGAGCATTATTAGATTTTTTTGGAATACTTTTGAAGGTATCTCTAACTTGTTTTCCAAATTGACATTCCTTACATACTGTATTGTGAGGTTTGACAATTTTAGGTAAATCTCTAACTGCCTTAGTAGTACTGATTTTCACCATACAATCAAAATTTACATGATAGAGTCTCTTATGCGATAGCCAACTTTCATCAATATGTGCAATCAAGCATGTCTTTTCACTGTTATTCAAATGAAAGATATTAACTCTAGTTTGATTACCGGTTGCAATTTCTAAACCAGTTCTATTCATGATTTTGCATTTTCCATTTTTGAATTGTAACTTAAATCCTTTCTCAACTAATTGACCAACACTCAAAAGATTATGCTTTAAACCTTCAACATAGTAGACATTGTCAGTATCATTTTTACCATCAAGAGATATTGTACTCTTACCTTTGATCAAACAAGCTTTATCATCTCCAAATCTTACAAGACCTCCATTATACTCCTGAAAAGTTAGGAATTTACTCTTATCACCAGTCATATAATGTGAGCATCCTGAATCAATGATCCACTAATCCTTAACTTCAACTTTAGCTACCAAGGCTTGTTCTACCGGTTGAGCAGTAGGTGTCAGTTGATCTTTTGTTATAGCAACAAAAACCCATCCATTGTCTATCGGATCCTCATCAAAATCATCAGTCACTCTTTCATCAACAATGTAACAAGATTTGTCTTTATTCTTCTTAAATTTGTATCTCTGATATTCAGGGTTAGGTTTGTATGTTCTTCTAGCTTCTTCTCTTAGTCTAGCATGTCTATCAGGGCTTCTTGAAGCCATATGACCAATCTTATTATAGTTAAAACATTTAAAGGGTGCTTTACCTTCATACTTACTTCCAACTAGACCTTTAGGCATTTTCCTTGCAAATAGTGCTTCAAGTTCTTCAAGTTCCTTATTTTCTTTCCTGCTTTATTCAAGTTCTCTTGCATAAAAGGCTTTCCAATCAGATTTGTCAAATGATGATGCAGATGATGTTGATGCTTTAAAGGCTAAATCTGTCTTTATAGTAGCAACAAGACCAAATTCCTCAATTTCAAAAGCTGAAAGTTTTCCAATCAATGTATCTCTAGTTACTGATGTATTAGGCATTGTTCTTAACTCATTTATAGCAGTGACTTTCATTTTATATGTCGGTGGCAATCCTCTTAAAATTTTTGAAACAATTTCATCTTCACTTAAATTTCCTCCACAAGATTTAATACCTATAACAATTTTATTAACTCTTTCCATAAAAACAGAAATCCTTTCATCTTCCATTTTCAGATGTTCATACCTGACCCGAAAGCTTTCAAGTTTTGCAATCTTGACTATGGAATATCCTTCATTCAGTGTTTCTAAATGATCCCAAATATCTTTAGCAGTAGACCTATCTGATAATCCCATGATTTGTTGATCTGATAATGTGCTCAAAAGTGCTTCTCTTGCTTTGCAATCATTTTCCTCATCTTTAGTCAAGTCGGGTGGATTAGGTTGACCAGAAGTGGGAGTATTATAGCCATTCTTTGTAACATCCTAGATGTCCTTTCCAATCCAATTTAAATGTGTCTCCATTTTAATCTTCCATATGCCATAGTTGGTTCCATCAAGTTTAGGACTGTCCTTCCTGAAATAGTTAGTAGACATTGGATCTCCTCAAGCTGTTAAACTTCTGCAAAAAGAGGACTAGGCTCTGATACCAATTGTTAGGTCCCAGAGACAACTGAGAGGGGGGGGTGAATCAGTTATCTAATAAATTCAAACAAAACACAACTCGACCAACTTAATGCTTGATACTGGTAAACCAGTCTAATATGTCGGTAGATAGTTTTAACAGTTAATTGCAATACCGATAAGGGTTAATGCATGAAACAAAAAGACAAAGTCATCCACAACACATAACACCAATATTTGTACATGGAAACCTTGTAAGGGGAAAAACCATGGTGGGAAACCTTACCCACAATCAAAAGATACTACTACAGATAGTAAGTGTATACAAATGGGGTCTACACATGCAGAAAGGCCAAGTGCCTAGAGCTCACTGCTCAATCACAAATGGGAGTTACACTGACTGCAATTGGATGGTTAAATCCAATAAGAATGTACTACTTAAGTTAGCATCTTTCTATGTTGGATTCAATATCGGTATAGTTATGATTGTCTTTACAAAGAGCTCTCCTTATTCTCGCATATACCTTTTCACAATCCTTTCCTCATTCCACATTTGATCTTACAAATAAGATCTTATATTTATATCATAACCTAAGACCAATTTTAGTAGGTCGGCTCTACAAGATATTACAATAAAATCATTTTACAAACAATACAATATCTGATGCAATAACTGATTCAACATGTTATCTTAATGCATTTACAACAATAATAAGTCATCTCCATAGCATGTCATGCTAATCTAGAAAAGATAAACCTGTCGGTGTATATCCTGGACCTATTTGCTGGTAACAGCAAATATGCAAATACGAATATGCCAATTAACAAACCTTCAAGACAAAGTGTCCAAACGATGTCTTCGACATAACCATGTGATTTCCATTTCATTCCAAGTGTCGGTGATTATTATATCCTATCAGTGTACCAAATACCAGTGACTGTTCATAAGTCATTTGCTTGCTGGTGAATGTTGATGATTCTCCAAAGTGCCAGAGTTGATAATTGTTAATAGGTGTTGACATCAATGACAAAACCATACCAAAATACCAATAGGACATACTTATCTCAGTGGTTTTAGTTCTTCTAGGATGTTTTAGGAGGGGTTAGACTTTACCTAAGGCATTAAGGGGTGAAAGATGACATTTTGACAATTTTTGCAAAAGTTGTCAAAAGTTGTCATGAGCAACTTTTATGCACTTTTTGCATTTTTGTATGTTTCAACTCCTACAAAAGCTCTAACCTCTTGTTTTTGGTTGAGAGAAGTTGTGAAGTGGTTGCATACACCTTATGGATCCAATTCTCAAAAGGATACTATATGGAGGAAAGTTTTGGTGACAGCAAACTAATAAAATTTTGAGTTTTCCCTACAATTCTGGAGTTTTGGTACAGGGTATGGTACTGTATTGATTGGGATAAATCCCAAATGATGTGAATTGGTTGGAGGGGAGGGTTATATTTTTTTTGGCTTTGGTTTGAATTTCTAGTTGTTTGATTTTCTCCTGATATTGAAATTTTACTGTAAGTGCCTGGAAAACCAGGGTTTACCTTGGGTTTTTCCTCCTCCATGGCCATAACTTGCAATTTATCAGTTTGAGATCCATGGGATTTGGTGAAAGGAAAGTATGGTCAGTGTATTCTAGGATTCCAAAAAAAATTTGCAGGAGGAGCAAGGAAGAGATGTGTTTGAACCGACCCTAGGTAGACATCTCTATGTGGCTACCTAGACCTTGTATGTGTATATGGTAAAAATGGATACAATAATAACGATATTTGAAAGGCTAAATGAATTCAACCACAAAACCCTAGTCTAACAACAACAAAGATCCACCATAACATATGAAGATTACCTAAGACAATGCAAATCAAATGAAATCACAAAGATTATACCTTCACATGTCCAATAGGGTTTTGATCTCCATTCTTCCTATCTCCATTGATCTTGCTTGATATATTTGCTCTCAAATTTTATGTGCACAAGAGCTCAACAAAGAACGGAATGTGGTTGCAAGTAGGATCGTAGTGTAGTCAAGTGCATAAAAGATGATTCCTTAGCATGATTTATTAGCCAGGGTTTGATAATGAAGGAAGTATCCCCTTATATAGAAGACACTATATGAAATGGAGGGATAAGATTGAGAGGTGTAAAAGGAGGTCGGCTATGATTAGAGGGTAGGTAAAAGAAATAATAAAATAATAAAAGAGGTAGGTAGTATATGAATTAAGAGATGAATGACATGTGTCATGAGTAGAAAAGGTTAATGAATTAATTAAATAAATAAATATTTATTTAATTAATAGAAGAAGTAGGATCAATTAAATAAATAAGATATTTATTTAATTTAGGAAAAGGATAATTTAAATAAATAAATGTATTTATTTAAATGAGAAATAAGGCTAGAAGAGGATAAATGAATTAATTAAATAAATAAAGATTTATTTAATTAATAGAAGAATTAAGCTTAGATAATTAAATAAGACTGGATAATTTTAGGTGTCTACATTTTGCCCCTCTTTGAGACAATGCGGCTTGTCACGTTGTTTCAAAGAAGATAATATGAACTGATACAGAGTTGCCCCAAGATGGGAAATGATATGCCCCCTCGAGAGATTGGATGAAAAAAAATGTCTGAAAAGATCGCTAACAATCTCTCAATAAGAAAGAGAGGTTAGAATGGACTGACCGGATAAAGTGACAAAGTCACGGGATAAAGAAGACTGACTTGGGAAACGAGGGCGAGGGCTAGGGTATTCTATAAGATAGACCACGGGGGAAAATACATCCTCATTGTCATCTACACATCCACGAGAGCAAATTGCAGAGAGAGAAAAGAGTAGTAGCAGTTAGTAGGGATGGCCTTCATTCATAGATTCGACTGCGTTCGCCGATTCCAGAAGCCAGCAGAGGCAGGAGAGCCAGTAAGTACCTCCAAACCTCCTTGTACTTAGACACATTTATTATTGTCATTAATGCATGGTAGATAGGGCAATAAATGCACTTAGAATAGGGTCCCAAAAAAATGTCAAAAACATCCAGGCGCGTCTGCGTTGGTGCCAGGCGCGTCTATGCTTGCGAGGCGCGTCTGTGTTTGTGCTAGGCATGTCTGCATTTGAAACCGCGTCTTTGTCAAATGCGGGCGCGTTTGTGATGGTCAAGTGCATCTGTGCCAAGAAGGCACGTCTGTGTCGCCCAGTCGTGTCTGTGCAGAGCATAGGCATGTCTGTGTTTGTCAGGCACGTCTATGTTTTTTAGGTGCGTTTGTGCAGTCGTTAAGCTTGTTTATGTCAGATAAGCGCGTTTGTGTCTAAAAAATGTGAATTTTTGTCTTCTAGGTCAAATTGGTAGTTCTATAATGAACATATGTTGTCAATTGGATAAGCTGCTAAGAGGATACACTCAAGCAGGTCCTCTAGGGAAGACTAGGATAGATCAAGGCACTTTGTGATGAACAGTGAGTACCAAGATAGAGTACTTTGTGATGAACAGGGAGTACTAAAATATGAGAAGCATTTTGTGATGAACAATGAGTGCAAATGTGAGCAACACTTTGTGACGAACAGGGAGTGCCACACACATAGTACTTTGTGATGAATAGAGAGTACCACTAGGATAGAAGCAACACTTTGTGATGAACAGTGAGTGCCACTAGGATAGATAGCCATATGCATTTAGATAAAAAGTAGCATTTTATGATAAACAGGGAATGCCACTATGACTGACATGATTGATTTGCTTGACTGTAGGAGTATTTGCCGATGCTGGAGTCACGGGAGAGATTCCCATCGACTCAGAGGTTGCGACCTGAGCTGACAGCCGAGGAGCGAGCTGCTATCAAGGCTATGGGATTGAGACATATTCTATATGTGCCTGAGTTTTGGGCGAACATGGGACTGTTGACTGCACTGGTGGAGAGATGGCACTCCAAGACATGTACTTTTCATTTGCCGATGGGTGAGATGATAGTCACCCTTGAGGATGTATATAGGATTCTGTGGATATCGATCGATGGGGAGCTAATCCCGTACGATCGAGATGGAGATAGGGAGGCCCTGAGATGAGTGTTCCAAGACCCAAGACTAGAGATGAGGGTTGGACATGTGGCATGGGATACAATGATAGCCACAGGGCTAGCGCTACCAGCAGTGGTAGGAGGAGCGATCAGTGGGTTCCTGTGTCCGAATAGGGTGACACGAGGGTTGGCTGTAGGCTGGGGAGGAGCATTGAAGACCCTGGTGACATAGCACACCAGATATGCCTAGGGACCATGTGTGCTAGCACATCTCTACTATGAGCTGCATCAGTTTGTGTACCATGGATCAGTGGGATTGGGCTGCAGGGTGACATTGTTGTAGGTGTGGGCTTATGAGCATCTACTAGTGACGAGGCCAATACACTTCAGGGGCAGAGGTCACGGATGCAGTTTTGTGCATTTGTACGACATTATCACGTCATAGCCACAGATTTGCAGGCTAGAGCATTGGCGGTGAGTGATAGATGATATTGATGTGGTCATATGGAGGCCATACCTAGGATGTGAGCAGTGGGAGGATGATGCAGTTGAGCTTCCCTACACCTTCTAGAGCAGGTATTTGATTGGGCAGATGCCCTATGTGCTGGAGAGGCAGCTAGTGGATAGGGTTGGCAGGCAGTTTGGCAGGATCCAGAGGATGCCATAGGGCTTAGGCATGTATGCATGGACCGTGAGAGATCAGGCGTAGTTTGGGCCCCTATTATCATATGATCAGGCAGTTACACAGTTGGTGGAGATGATGCCCCTTCCCTGGGACATGTGGCCAGAGATTGAGGATGCCAGCATGGATGTTGAGTACACAGCATACTGGATAGAGCATCCATTCCCATGCCTGACAGATCTAGGAGAGCCATTAGATGGAGATGGTGGTGGGGATGATGATGATGGTGGTGGAGGTGATGGGGGTAGAGGTTGACGGAGGAGGAGGGGAGCAGTTGGAGAGAGGAGGGTTGCACCTCGGAGGGAGGGTGGTGAGGAGAGGCAGGCTTGGGTGGTGAGGGGTCGTGGTGGATTACTGCTACAGGTGCCAGCAGCATAGGGTCCTAGATAGGTACAGGTACAGGGACAGGTACCAGTACAGGTACAGGCATAGGCACAGGGGCAGGCACCCATACAAGGGGAGCCACAAGCAAAGCTGGAGGGGGCTGATGCAAAGGAGGATGAGCTGATAGAGCTGAGGGAGATCTACCAGGGACAGGCAGATGAGATCCAGGAGTTGGAGAGGGAGAGGGATCAGCTCAGGAGGAGGCTCAGAGATACTAAGCGGGAGCGGGATTAGGCTATTTAGCGTTATACAGAGGCTGAGACAACACTGAGGGCTGGGAGACAGCCAGCAAAGGATATAGGGGCAGGGTATGCTTACATCCTATGGGCAGGAGAGGAGATTGCCTACTCGCGAGATCTCTATTATGGTGCAGTGCCAGCGGATCAGCGGGTGAGGAGCTTCCATAGACCATCGCGTACAGTGACAGCTACGGGAGGGAGCCAGAGGAGACAGGCATCGAGTGGTGGGGTTATGGGTCCTCCACCACCACCAGATAGAGGAGATAGGAGGGATGATCCTGGGGCAGGTCCCTCAGGGGCTCAGATTCCATCGAGGCTAGGAGGCTCCGAGGGAGGGAGTTCATCATAGTCATAGAGGGCTCCTTATGTATCAGTATTGTACTATTTTTGTATGATGATGTAGACACCTGCGGGTGCTTTTGTAGCCATATGATTTTGACATCATTGTATCATGACACTTTATGATTATATATATGAGATGATTCATCTTTACGGCAACTATATGCATGTGTACCTATATGATGAGATGTTCTTATGTGATGTTTGCTTTATGCTTATGGATGCAAATATGTATATGATGCAATGCAATATATTTTTTGGTTCTTTTATGGTTTATATGTGTATGCATGATGCAAATGTGAATGTATGTAATGCAGATGAATATGATAATACAAATAATTATTTACATGATGAGAATATAAAATGTGCTAACAGGTGTTGTGTGCAGGATGTGATGCAATTGTGATATCTATATGTATGTATGAAATGCTTATATGTGGTAATGCAGGTGCAGCTACATGAAATGCAAATGTTTTTGGTGTGTCATTATACTCAGTCATGTGATAGCAGGCTACGTGGACTCGTGAAGGACGATGGAAGTCAATCAAGAAAGGGGAATGAAAGATAGAAGTTATGAAAGTGAAAGAGCTTCTTGTGCGTTATCATCATTGAGCTTTATTATGGCAAGTAGGTTATGACAATCGAGGCATATGTTCAACCCAGAAAGTCATTGTACCTATTTGCATGGAGATAAGATAGTCACAAACAAGGAATGCCCTAGTTCATACTAGACTCACAGTGTCCTCATATCCTTGGACAAGTCATAGCATTACTAAGAGACAATCCACAGATAGCAAATACAAATAGGTGACAATACCCCATCCTCGCCTTTCTAGTCAAAGACATCTTGGAGATAGAATCTCTAGTCAGAGACATCCTGGAAAAGCTAAAAGACATGTCACCAAAAAGATAAAATCAAAAGAAAACCAAGACTCGACACCAACATCCACTGTAGTCCTCAAGTTTAGTGTCTCTTGTCACTCATATAAGTCTTATTTGATTGTGGTCACAGTGTTTACTTTCACAGAAAGGATAGATAGCACTGAACCATATGTTGCCTGAGTCTGTTGAAAGATTTGATTTGTTGAAGCCCATTGTTGTTGCTATGTCTCATCTGAAACTGACTGAATCCATGAAACTGATACTTTATTATGGAGAAGATGAAACTTTATTGCGGATCTGTGATGCAAATGTTTCTTTATTGCGGATTGTGCGTGGATAGACTAAAGAAAACTGGAAGAAACTGTACTCCTCGAAGCATGTGATTTTCTCAGTTCCACACCCATCACTAGATGTAGGATTTACCTTAGCCATAGATAGGATATGATTTATTAGGGATGGAAAGGGATGAAAAGGGAGGTTTATTATGAATGGTGAACCAATCTTGGGTAGATCAATAACAAGCCATGACAGGAATGGGTAAGTTTATTATGGATGAATTGGTTGTGAGTGTGTGCAAAGTGAAAGGATGAAAGTGAATCCTAAAGGAGGGAGGAGCAATGTCTCTATGCATGGCGTTGGTGACCCAGTTTTCACCATGGTACTTGCCCAGGGCGCCATCGAAATGGTTTTCACTATTGGACGAAATTATTTCTCTTTACTTTTTTTTGATTTTTCAATGTTTTTTTTGTCACAAGGCACTTGTTTGCTAGGTTTTCACCAAGTAACGATTTTATTGTTTTATAATTTTTTTGTATTTTGAATTTTTGATTTTTTTTTATATTTTTGAATTTTTTTGATTTTTTTTTGTATTTTTGAATTTTTTTTATTTTTTTTGTATTTTTGAATTAGGATACTCTAAAGAGCTATGTGTAAAACCTACGAAGGTGCATGCTATTGATAGGATCCTCCAAAGGTTCACCTTCTGTAGTTGAGAGCTGATATGCACCAAATCCATATGCTGCTATAATGATGTAAGGACCAAGCCAATTTGGTTCGAACTTGCCCTTCTTCTCTCTGTCTTACTAATTTTTGGGATTTTCTCTAAGGACCAAATCACCTATCTCAAATGTGCAAGGCTTGACCTTGTGATTGTAACTGCGACTCATTCATTGTTGGTAAGCTTTGAGATGATTAAAAGCAGTTTGTCTTCGTTCATCCAGTAATTCAAGCTCTTGTAAGCGAGAGACCCTATAGTCTTCATCACTGATGATGTTTTGCAAAGAGACCCATAAAGAGGGTAGCTTGACCTCAATAGGCAAGATGGCTTCAGCGTCATAGACAAGTGAATAGGGTGTAGCTCCTGTAGGTTTGCAGACACTCGTGCGATAGGCCCAAAGTGCAGGATTAAGTTGGATATGCCAATTACGGCCAGCATCGTCGACTATCTTCTTTAGGATTTTAAGAATTATTTTATTAGACACCTCAGCTTGACCATTACCTTGGAGATAATATGGCATGGAGAAATGATGGGAAATATGGAAGCGGTCATAGAGTTCACAAACATCCTTATTTTTTAAGGGACACCCATTATCAGTGATAATGGAAAGAGGAATACCGTATCGGCAAATGATATAGTTGAGGATAAATGTAGCAATTTGTTTTCCAGTGACTTGTGTGAGAGGCACGGCTTCAATCCATTTTGTAAAATACTCTGTGGCAGTGATAATGAATTTATGACCATTGGAAGAAGGAGGGTGAATCTTGCCTATGAGATTGAATCCCCACTGACAAAAGGGCCAAGGAGACGCAAGTGGTTGAAGTTCTTATGCTAGTGCATGTATGAGGTCTCCATGAATTTGGCATTGCTTACATTTCTTGACAAACTGATATGAGTCTTTTTCCATATTGGGCCAGTAATATCCAATCCTGATGAGTTTCTTGGCCAAGGTAGGACCACTAGCATGCGGACCACATATCCCTTCATGTACTTCATGTAACGCAATCTGAGTTTTGTCACTTTCTAAGCATCTAAGAAGAGTGCCATCTAAACCTCGCCGGTATAGGATATTAGCTAAAATGACATATCGAGAGGATTGGCGAATAAAAGTGTGATGTTGGTTATTTGATAGATCAGGAGGTAGGATATTGTCACAAAAGTATGTGAAAATGGAACCATATAACTGGGACTCAGGACCAACAACACATATCATCTTAGTAGGCATGATCTGATATGAAGGAACCAAAAGGTTATCCACCAAGAACTCATAGCAGGTCTTGTTTGGAGATAGATCAATTAGTGAGGCAATTGTAGCCATGGCATCTGCGGTGTGATTCTGCTCTCTTGGTATCTGCTCAAAGTCTATCTTTGTGAAATGTTGTTTCAGGTCATCCACCATTTGTTTATAAGGCATTAATTTTTCATCTTTTGTTTGGTAATCATCAATTGCTTGACGGATGACAAGTTGGGAGTCCCCAAAAACAAGAAGTTCTTGGATCTTCCATTGAACTGCAATTCTTAATCCTATTGTTAATGCCTCATATTCTGCTATATTGTTAGTGCAAGGAAATGATAAGCGGTATGATTTTGGTATAGAATCCCCTTGAGGAGTTATAAAGAGGATGTCGGCTCCTGCCCCATGCTGTGTGTATGAGTCGTCGAAGTACAGTTGCCATGGTTTTGCATGTGACATTGTCAAAATAGATTCATCTGGAAATTCTGAACTTAGAGGGACATCATCTATCATGGGAGCATCTGCTAATTGATCTGCGATGGCTTGTCCTTTTATTGCTTTTCTGTCCACATACTTGATGTCGAATTCACTCAGGATCATTACCCATTTGGCTAGTCGCCCAGTAAGTGTTGCTTTATTGAGAAGGTATTTCAATGGGTCTATCCTCACAACTAACTTAGTCTTATGAGTGAGCATGTAATGTCGTAATTTCTGCGAAGCAAAGACCACGGCGAGACATGCATGCTCAATTGGTGTGTAGTTTAGCTCATATCCTACCAATGTGCGACTGATATAGTATACTACTTTTTCTTTGCCCTCAGCAATTTGTTGTGCTAAGAGTGCCCCCAGTGCTATTGGAGTAGCTGATATGTATAGTAACAGAGGCTGATCTGGAATTGGTGGCATTAGAACTGATGGATTCAGAAGATAATCTTTGAGCGTCTAGAAAGCCTGTTGATAGTTATCATCCCATTTGAATTTGATGTCTTTATGTAGCAAGTGCTGAAAAGGATTACACTTATCTACAAGTTGTACTATAAATCTTTGGATGGACTGGAGTCTGCCTTGTAAGGATCGAAGTTGACTGATATTCCTTGGTGGTTGCATTTCCAAGATGGCTTTGACTTTTGTGGGATCAGCTTCGATTCCTCTTTTGGATAAAATAAATCCTAGGAGCTTCCCGGAGGTTACTCCAAAGACACATTTCTTGGGGTTTGATCTTACTTTGTATTTTTCCAACCGATCAAAGATGACTGAAAGTATGTCTAAATGTGTATTTCTGTCTATTGATTTGCCCAAGAGGTCATCGACATAATCTTCCATAGTTACGTGCATGAGATCATGAAAGATAGTAGTCATGACTCTTTGATATGTAGCACCTGTGTTCTTTAGCCCGAAGGGCATGACATTCTAGCAGAAAGTTCCCCAAGGACAAGTGAATGATGTTTTGTTTTGTGTTGATCCTTAGGCACGATCCTTATTTGATTATAACTAGAGAACCCATCCATTAATGATAACATTTCATGACCTGCTGTGAGATCAACAATCAAGTCAATATTTGGTAATGGGAAGTCATTCTTTGGAAAAGCTTTGTTGATGTCTCTTAAATCTGTACAAATTCTGATAATGCGATCTAATTTACTAACATGCACTAAGTTGGAGATCCATTTAGGATAATCAATTGGGCATATGAATCCGACATCCAATAATTTCTCAAGTTCTGCTTTGACTAGTAATGCCACTTGTGGGTGCATCTTTCTTAATTTTTGTTTCACTAGTTTTGCCCCCAGTTTGACTGTCAAATGATGCATTACCAAATCCGGATCCAATTTAGGCATATCAGCGTATGACCAGGCAAAGTTGATTTGTCGTTCTTTGAAGAAACTTATGAATTTTGACCTTTCAGACTCTGTCAACGATTGAGCCAAGAATATGTTGTGTGGAACCTCTTCTATACCAATAATTGTTTTGATAGTCTCTTCTACCAACATGGATGACTTTTCCTCATATGATGCTGAGAGAATGTCGAGCCTTCCATCTTCGGGTGCCTCAGAGAGGTTTTCACGCTCAGATACGTTCTTTCTTTTTACTTTTTTGGGGTCAGACAGCGCCACAGTGTGGTTGTTGGGAAAAATGGTGTCTCAACCTTGCATTTATGCGAGGTTACTATTTATAGTAAGTTTTCATTTGAGCATGAAATGGTGCGAAACTCTCCTTGAAGCTTTTGGTTGGCTAGATAAGCATTCCGGTAAAGTTGCGTCGCAAGGTCACAGCTAGTTTTGAAGATATTAAAGTTTTTGTCTTGGAGGGGTGCGATAAAATGTTTAAACTTAATTTTGGAGGCTTTAGAAGCTCCGAAATGCCCTAAAAAGTGGCCGTAATTGGTACAACTAGTTATGAGGTGATAGAGCACTTCGCGAGCTTTCCGACGCTTCAAATGGTTCGTCAATTGGACACCCGGTTCTCAAGTTATGGCCTCCGAAAGTTTGTACTCTTGAAATAGGAAAAATAATTTGTATCGGATACATAAATGAGCTGTAAAAGGGAGCGACACATGTTGATGTGTGCTTTAACATGTCATAGGGCATCTAGAAGGGAGATAAGGTTAGCTACACCTTATTGGGTGGTTTTAGCCCATGGTTTTGTAATACCGTTTGACGGTTTCCTGTATTGTATCTCCTATTTATGAGGTGTGTGAGATAGAGGTTGTGTGTAAGAGTTTTATGGCTATTGAGTTGCCTCTGAATCTCTAATTAGTGGTACTCCTGCGAAGAGCTTGCTCTGCAAGTATGTTGTAATCTATTTTGATTGCTGAATAAAATATTGAGCTGCTTTTGGAGTGTGGGGTTTTTCTCCCGAAAGGGTTTTCCCCACGTAAATCACTGTGTTGTGGTATGAATGCTATTATATCTATTTCTATTTTCTGTAACTGTTGTAACAATCTGAAAAAGTTTTGCATTACCCTCCTCTCAAGGTTAGTGTAGGAAGTTGTTTCTGCTACTTAACTTCCTTACAAGTGGTATCAGAGCCTGATCACCTTTGGTTTCAATTGTGGGCAGTTGGGTTTTTTGAACTAATCCAGATTTGAGTGGGAGCTTGTGCAGAAGACATTTTTTGATCTTGTTGCAGGAATATTCAGATGGCAAGTTCGTCAGGGAGAATAGAGGTGGAGAAATTTAATGGAAGTAATTTTGAGATGTGGAAGCTGAAGATGGAAGATCTGCTAATAGATCGAGATATTTGGGATGCTGTTGATGCGAATGTCCAAAGGCCCTCA
The DNA here is from genome assembly GCF_030272615.1 of Cryptomeria japonica. Lineage (NCBI taxonomy): Eukaryota > Viridiplantae > Streptophyta > Pinopsida > Cupressales > Cupressaceae > Cryptomeria > Cryptomeria japonica. The sequence goes on along the minus strand of NC_081406.1, from coordinate 42,521,469 downwards.
GATCCTACTGCGGCAGCTCAGTATGATGTTATGGACCGAAAAGCCAAGGGTCTAATCAGACTTTGCTTGGTAGACTCTATTCTAATCAATGTCCATGAAGAGAACTCTGCAAAGAAGCTATGGACTAAGCTTGGTGAGATGTATCAAGTGAAATCTTTATTAAATCAAATTTTCTTAAGAAAGAAATTGTATTCCTTGAAGATGGAAGAGGGTGGATGAATTGCAGACAACCTGGAAGCATTTAATATGTTGGTGGCTCAATTAGTATCCGTCAGTGTTAAGATGGATGAGGAGGAGAAATGTCAGATCTTGCTTTATTCTTTGCCTGATTCATGGGATTCTCTTGTTATGGCTATCGGTAGTACTTCTGTTGTTTTGAAATTTGAAGACGTGGTGGGTGCCCTACTCGGTGAAGAGATGCGAAGGAAGGTATCCATCAATTCAAAGGAAGCCCTAACCGTTCATGGAAGACCTAAAGAGAAAGGCAAGAAGAATGAGAAGAGTGACAAGTCCAAATCCAAAGGGAGATCGAAATCTCCTGGAAAGTCCAAAGTCATTTGCTGGAACTGCGGTAAACCGGGTCACATCCGTAAGGACTGCAAAGAAGAAAAGAAGAAGAAGAAAAAGAAAAAGTTCGATTCTGATTCTGAGTCCGACAAGGAAGATGGTGATGCATTTATTGCGGCTTTGGCGACTCATGTAGGTAATGATGCCTGGCTAATTGACTTAGGTGCATCTTTTCATATGACTTCCAATAGAGGTTGGTTTTCTGAATATGAAGGATTTAATGGAGGTAAGGTGTACTTGGGTGATGATTCACATCTAGACATTGTTGGTCGAGGTAAAGTTAGAATCAGGTTTTCTGATGGTAGAATAAAAAGGATTAATGGTGTGTTGCATATCCCTGGATTAAAACGAAACTTGTTATCTGTGAGCAAACTGATAGATGCGGGTGTGCAGGTAGTCTTTTCTGAAGCAAGATGTAAGATGATTAAGGGTGCTATGGTAGTTGCTAGAGGTGTCAGTTTTGGCACTTTGTATAAGCTTGAAGCATACACTGTTGAATGTAATAGCACTTCTATAAAAAGTAAATCTGCGGATACTTCACTGGAAGATTTGAAGGTTTCACCTTCTGCAGATGGAAATGGTTTTTGGGTACCTAAGGGTGCTCTTTCATCTGAAGCAAAGTTACCTACAGAGAAGACTATGTTATGGAACCAGAGACTTGGCCACATTGGAGAAAAGGGTCTAAGGACCTTGAAAAATAAAAACCTTGTTGAAGGTTTGAATGACTGTAACATTGACTTTGATTTCTGTGAGCATTGCATTTATGGAAAACAAAACCGCGTTCAGTTTTACTCGAGTTCTCATAAAACTTGTGGTGTTTTGGATCTTATCCATTCTGATGTGTTTGGTCCAGTAGATGTCTCTTCGATTGGAAAATCCACATATTATGTTTCATTTATTGATGATTTTAGTAGAAGGACATGGGTTTATTTTCTAAAGAGCAAATCTGAAGTTTTTAGTCATTTTAAATAATTTAAAGCAATGGTTGAGTTGCAGACTGGAAAGAAAATAAAATGTTTGAGAACTGATAATGGCAGTGAGTTTCGCTCTAATGATTTTGATAGATTCTGTAAAGACTGTGGAATTAACAGGTAGAAGACAACTCCGTATTCTCCACAGTAGAATGGAGTTGCAGAAAGAATGAACAGGACACTGATGGAGAAGGCTAGGAGTATGTTGAGTGGTGCTGGTCTTGAACAAAAGTTTTGGGCTGAAGCTGTTGCCACTGCTTGCTACCTGATTAACAGGTCTCCTACATCAGCTCTTGTTGATAAAACGCCTATGGAAGCATGGTCAGGTCACAAGCCTTCATTGAGACATCTTAGAGTTTTTGGTTGCAAGGCATATGCACATGTGCCAAAGGAGAAGCAAACAAAGTTGGAGAACAAGGCTGTTAAATGTATCTTCATCGGGTATAGTTATGGTGTGAAAGGATACAAGCTTTGGGACCCTGTTGCACAAAAGGTAATTCACAGTAGAAGTGTTATTTTTAGAGAAATTAAGTCTCCTTCTGTTACATTGCAGCCAGAACAGACTAAAAAAGAAGATGCGATTGAACTTCCTTCTACACCTGAAAGAGTTGAATCGAGACCCCTAGATAGGCAAGAAGTTCAGGAGAGCTCGTCTAGCTCTGAATCTTCAGAAGAGGAGGAAGAACCTCCAACTCAGCTTGTTCGAAGGTCTACAAGACATAGACAACCACCTGAAAGGTACTCACCTAATGATTGGAGATGTATTTTTGCTCTGAATACTAGTGTGGATGAACCGAAATCTGTAGAAGAGGCATTAGGTATGAATGATGCAGAATCCTGGAAGATTGCTATGGAGGAAGAAATGGCAGCTTTGAAAAAGAATGATACATGGGATCTTGTACCATTGCCTAAAGGACGAAAACCTATTGGTTGTAAATGGGTGTTCAAGAAAAAGATTGGTTCAGATGGAAGCATTGAGAAGTATAAAGCAAGGTTGGTTGCAAAAGGCTACTCTCAGGTTGAGGGTGTTGATTACAGTGAGATATTTTCTCCTGTTGCAAAAATGACGTCCATTAGATTTTTGCTTTGTATTGCTACTGCTTATGATTTAGAGGTTGAGCAAATGGATGTGAAAACTGCTTTCCTTCATGGTGATTTGGAAGAAGATATTTATATGACACAGCCGGAGCACTATGTGGTGAAAGGCAAAAGTAATTTGGTCTGTAAATTGAAGAAATCTTTGTATGGCCTCAAACAAAGTCCTAGGATGTGGTACCAAAAATTTGATACATATGTGTTGAGTTTGGGATTTGAATGTTCTAAATCAGATCACTGTGTTTATTATAAATCTAATGGTGATCATTTCTTATTCATTGCATTGTATGTTGATGATATGTTATTCATTGGTAAAGGGAAAGGTATGATTTCAGAACTGAAGTCTCCGCTCGCTGCTAAATTTGAAATGAAAGATCTTGGTGCAGCAAAGCACATTCTTGGGATGGAAATTAGAAGAGATAGGGTGAACAGAAAGCTATGGCTAGGCCAGAGTAAGTATGTGAATTCAGTGTTACAGAGGTTCAACATACAGAATTGTAGACCATTGAGTGTTCCTTTTACAGTTGGAACGAAACTATCTATTTCAGATTGTCCTACATCCCCATTGGAGATGGAAGACATGAGCAGAGTGCCTTACCAGAGTGCGGTTGGAAGCTTGATGTATGCTATGGTCTGTACTAGACCAGACATTGCCCAAGCAGTGGGAGTACTTTCTAGATATATGTCTAATCCTGGTAGAGTTCATTGGGATGCAGTCAAAAGAGTTTTTAGATATTTGAAGGGTACTTCAGAGTATTCTTTGTGTTATCATGGTAATTCAGTTGGAGACATGACTTCCCTTGATATCCATGGTTATGTGGATTCACATTGGGCAGGTGATATTGATAGCAGAAGATCCACCAGTGCTTATGTGTTTACTTTGTTTGGTGGTGCAATTAGTTGGATGAGTAAGCGACAGGCTGTGGTTGCTTTATCCACTACTGAAGCAGAGTATATGGCAGCTACTCATGCTTGTAAAGAGGCCATTTGGCTTAAGAGACTATGTTCGGATATTGGAATAAAACAAGGTATAGTGACAGTTTACTGTGACAGTCAGAGTGCAATTAGCCTAGCTCGGAACCCGACATTTCATGCCCGGACCAAACATATTGATGTTCAGTATCATTTTGTTAGAGATATGGTCGAAGATGGTAGGGTGAATTTGGTTAAGGTGGAAACTTTGATGAATGTTGTAGATGCTTTAACTAAGGCCGTGAGCACAGAGAAGTTCAGATGGTGTTCAGAGTCTATGGGCCTTATGGCCCCTAGCAATTGATTCATTGTGTTGACATTCCCTTCCGCTCCTGCAAGGTGTTCGACAAGTGGGAGATTTGTTTGGAAAAATGGTGTCTCAACCTTGCATTTATGCGAGGTTACTATTTATAGTAAGTTTTCATTTGAGCACGAAATGGTGCGAAACTCTCCCTGAAGCTTTTGGTTGGCTAGATAAGCATTCCGGTAAAGTTGCGTCGCAAGGTCACAGCTAGTTTTGAAGATATTAAAGTTTTCGTCTTGGAGGGGTGCGATAAAATGTTTAAACTTAATTTTGGAGGCTTTAGAGGCTCCGAAACGCCCTGAAAAGTGGTCGTAACTAGTGCAGCGGGTTACTAGGTGATAGAGCACTTTGCGATCTTTCCGGCGCTTCAAACGGTTAGTCAATTGGACACCCGGTTCTCAAGTTATGGCCTCCGGAAGTTTGTACTCCTGAAATAGGAAAAATAATTTGTATCAGATACATAAATGAGCTATAAAAGGGAGTGACATGTGTTGATGTGTGCTTTAACATGTCATAGGGCATCTAGAAGGGAGATAAGGTTGGCTACACCTTATTGGGTGGTTTTAGCCCATGGTTTTGTAATACCGTTTGACGGTTTCCTGTATTGTATCTCCTATTTATGAGGTGTGTGAGATAGAGGTTGTGTGTAAGAGTTTTATGGCTATTGAGTTGCCTCTGAATCTCTGATTAGTGGTACTCCTACGAAGAGCTTGCTCTGTAAGTATGTTGTAATCTGTTTTGATTGCTGAATAAGATATTGAGCTGCTTTTGGAGTGTAGGGTTTTTCTCCCGAAAGGGTTTTCCCCACGTAAATCACTGTGTTGTGGTATGAATGCTATTATATCTATTTCTATTTTCTGTAACTGTTGTAACAATCTGAAAAAGTTTTGCATTACCCTCCTCTCAAGGTTAGTGTAGGAAGTTGTTTCCGCTACTTAACTTCCTTACAGTGGTTTTCGCCATAAGACCCTTGATTTGTTCTTATTTTCACATTTTTGTGACTGGAAGGTCCGACACCCTCACCAAAATATGCTACACTGTTGAGTTCTATAGTGTATCCCGCCTTATGGTCCCTAGGAGGAAGATCATCTCGTATGCTCAGATAGTCAATAAAAGCTTCATCATTTTGGAATGTGTCAAACTATGGAGGTCCTTCATGATCCCAGTCAATGAGTTGGTGGTGAACAAGGGGAAGGCCTTTAATGTCTTCGAAGTTAGTGGGGCTAAGAGTGAAGATGCAGTTATATTCAGGTATGTCAAGGTAATTATCGAGGTCATCGATGGCACTCTCCTCATCAGTCTTGATCATGAATGAAGCCAAATTATCATCACTAGTAGCACATTCTGGGACTGGTGTTCTCATCCTATGTGATTTCAACCTAGAACCTTGAGACAAGGACTGTGTGGAATCCTCATGGGTAGTTTCTTGACCAACTCTGAACTTGTTATAAAATTCCTCTTCTTTTGTTGGTTCATCTAGTTCTCAGAATATCTTGGTGAGCTCGTAGTCACTGGAGGACTTATCTGAACCCCATTCCCATTCGTTGGAATCTGTGGAATAGCAATCCTCCTATTGAATTTTGGTAGCTTTGATTTGTAAGGCTTCTTGTGTCCTTTGGGTGTGGACCTTGGCAGTTAAGAAACCAAGTCCTTTTGAGCATTCCTTTTTGAAAGTCAATTCAGGTTGTAAAGGTTCAATGATGCCTTCCTTTTGTAACCTAAGAGGGCTTTTTCCATCATACCCGAATTTTTGTAGAATTTTGAAGCCTTTTCCATATTTCTCACATGGGAGACTGATGAGATCTTGTGTGTCCTCTTCATTGTCTTTGTAAACAATTTTGTATAAATCTTCCTCTTCCAGTTCACCCCATCTCCGAAAGGTAGTAGGGTCCCATTTTAGTATCATGATGGATACTTGTTTGTTAGGATGTGGTCTTCCATATTCTTTTGGGGAACTCATGACTTGTTGTAAGTACATGGTCTGATTTAAAGTGTATTCCCCCATGCCCTTGTCTTGAAACTTGCCTTTAAGCTCACCTTGTTTTGATGTCGAGTGTTTTAATGACTCAGGATCAATGTATGTCGAGGAAGGAACAACTTCACGATTACTGGGAATGATGGTCTCAGTCTTTGATTTCAGGTTATTGCAGTATATGAACGGATTAGGATCACCGTTAACTGTTAATTCTATTCCATTGTGAGGAAACTTAATGCATTGGTGATATGTGGATGGGACTACTCTCACTTCATGAATCTAAGGATGTCCTAGTAATATGTTATAAGTGAGATCTAGATCCAAGACTTGACAAACCACATCCTTTGTAACTGGCCCAACTCTGAGAGGTAAGGTGACTGTGCCCTTGGATGAACGCTCTTTGTCATCATATGTCTTAATGGTGATTTGATTTGTAGAATTCATAGCTTTATCAGAATATCCCAATTGTTTAATAGTGCTCAATGTGCAAATGTTTAGACCTGCTCCTCCATCTATCAGGACTCTTTTTATTTAATGTTTGTGTATGAAGGCTTCAACGCGTAACGGTGCATTGTGTGGCTGACTTACGAAGGCGTCATCGGCTTCTGTGAATGTAAGGGAATGTGGAATGGAAAGGTATCCCACCATGGCTTGAAACTGGTCCATGTTCAAATCAGTAGGAACGACAGTTTCTCTTAAGATTTTGTCAAGAATGGCTTTATGAGTGGGGGATATGCGTAATAGCTCAAGGATGGAGATGAGCGTGGGTGTCTTCCCTAACTGTTCTACAAGGTCATACTCAGGTTTGGTTGATGAGGAAGTGGTGTTTTTAGTTGGAGCCCCTTGCAAAGTGATTTTACCTTGGTGGGTTGTAACATGACATTCAGAGGTAGGTTCGAAAGAAGATCCAACACCTTTCAGAATGATCTTGGGTCTCTAGGTAGAATTCTCAGGGTTTTTGTCCTTGATGATAATGGTAGAAACATAGTTGTCCATCGAGATGTGATTGATAGTTGAATCATAGTTATAGGTTGCTCTGGTATAGTTGGTCTGGTCATCTGTGGCTTTAGCTTTTCCCTTGTCATGTTTTGGGAATGGTTCCTTAAACATCTCATGTTCTTGATTAGATGAGTGTCCCTCAATCTCAATGTCACCTCTATCAATGAGATCTTGTATGATGTTCTTTAGTCGATGACAATTTCCTATCTTATGACCCTTGCTCTTATGAAATTAACAATACTCATCATCATTCCACCAATTTGTTTTAACCTTTGGTTCATATGGAGGAAAATCTAGAACTGTGATTACCTTGTTTGCCACTAGCTTTTTGAAAACTGACTCAAGTGGTTCTCCCAATGGAGTGCACTCCCTTTGTGATTTGGAAGTTGTTTGAGTACTCACTTGATTGTTTGCAGAACTTGATCCTGAAAAAATGAATTTGGGTCGCACTGTGTTGGCATCAACAACACCATCATTGACTATATTCTTGTTTTTGTTCCAAAATCTCAGCTTGTCTTTTCCCTTAAAGTCATCTTTGTTTTCCTTGAATATCTTAATGACTCCTTGTTCAATTAGGACCTTTTCTGTTGCTAAGACTTTTTCAATGACGTCCTTGAAGGTGGACAAACAAGATTTCCTTAGATCATAGCCAATGTCTTTGTTAACATTCTGGGTGAACATTTCTACCATTTGTTTTTGTGGAATTTCACAAGAGCATCTGCTGGCTAGATTCCTCCATCTTTGTAAAAATGATGCAAAAGACTCTCCATCTTTTTGCTTAGTACTGCACAAAGTAGTGACTGATATGTTTGTCTCTATGTTGTAGGAGAAATGTTGGATAAATGCCTCTGCTAGATCACCCCATGACTTAATACCAGGTGGGAGTTGGGAGAACCATTCCATAGCTTGATCACCTAAGCTTTATGGGAATAATCTCATCAAATATGTTTCTTCTGCTGCTACCTCAATGCAAGCTATGAAAAACTATCTTATGTGTGCCTTAGGATCCTCTTTTCCTCTATACTTATCAAACTTAGGCGTCACAAAGTGTGTAGGAAATGGAGGCATTGGAATGCTTTTGTCAAATGGATAGGGACATATGTCTCTCATTTTGTATGTTGGCTTCGGTGTATTTATGTCCTCCATTTTCTTTTGTAAGTCCCTAATTTGTTGCTCCAAATTGTTCTTAGGTGGAGATCGGCTTCTTGGACCATACCCCATGTTTGAGACACCAATTGGAGGAGGAGCATGTTGCATATATGGATGATATTGATCATACACATGTTCATATGGAGGAGGTCTATAATGATGTTGCATATATGGACCACTTGGTATAGATTCATGTTGAGGAACACCATATCTATTTTTTCCCTATATAACATACTCTACAGGCATGTCATGTTCTAATGTGTTGCCCCCAAATTTGACACGGGGTTTCCTTGTGTCCAAATTTTGAGCATGCCTTTGAATATCCAATTGCTTTGGCGGTTGATCCTTGGCATTGATATGTGATTGAGCATATTTCTCTGCATAAGACTTCCATAATGGTCTACGAAGGTGATTATCATATGCTTGACCATGTGTGTATGGGACCTCTGGTTTTTGAAACAAAGATGATGGTGATTTAGGTACCATATGTGGTCCTCTATTGCCTCCACTATTAGGTCTTCTTTGATCCATGTTGGAGTGAGGTTGTTGCAAAGGTCGATTTTCCATTATTTGAGACATGTCAAAATCATGAGGTATCTTGGCTCCACTTTGTGCCATCATTTGTAAGAAATATTGTCTATCCCTCCTCATTATTTCCTCAACCAATCGATTGAAATGGGGATTCATAATGGATTCTTCCACATCTACTGAATGTACGGAAAAGTTGTCCATATTGTCATTGTGTGTAGCATTGCTATTTGTAGTGTCCATGTTCTCAACATTTGGAATGTTTCTATAGGCATCCATGTCAGGTAATGTAGTATGATCAGAATTGAAAAAGATATCATTATCATACTCATAGACACTCATCTTTGTGGACTCTTGAGCCTCTTTAGTTTCTCTCCTAGATTTTTGAAGACGGGTTTCAACCATGAACTAGGTATTGACCGAGATGTGTGAGACTAGAGGAAAATGGAAAAAGTATGTAAGACCTGGAGTTGGATGGAATGTAAATGAATCTGAGGTGTACTTGCAATGTCCAAAGTGTAAGACCAAGTATGTATGTAGTAAAGTAGGTGTGACTTCCAAAGAGAGGATAGTTTCTCTTGATGAGGTAAGTTGACCTTGACTCTAAGTAAGACCAAATGAGACCCAAAGGTAAGAAACCTTGATGAGGGACCACTTAGCAAAGTGTTGTTGTGTGTAGTGTGTTGACAAAGTATGATGAGGACAAGCAAGTGACCTTTTGACTCAAGTTTAGACAAATGTGAATGTAAAGTGAGATGTGAAGAAATGATGGACTTTGTGAGACCCAAGGACAAGTTGACTGCTAAATGAAACCCTAGAGAAATGACCTAGGAAGCTCAAGAATTTTGAAACTGACTGTGTTTATTTGCTGGACTGTAAAAGTTTTTTAATTCTGAACACAGACGCGCCTGTATACTTCACAGATGCAGTTTCCTGACACAGACGTGGCTCTGTAAGACACAGACGCGTTTCTGAGATTTTGTGCAAAGTGTAATGTTTATTCTGGGAGCATAGACGCAATTCTGCCCTTCACAAACATGGCTATACAACATAGACGCTATTATGTCAGACACAAACGTGTTTCTACAAAATTTGTGCAATTTTTTTCAATCTGTGAAGTCGTTTTGTTGTGACCAAATCTGACTGTTTGACTATTTTTCGTGACAAGAGGACATAGTGTTGATGAAGACCCAATGTTTGCAAGTGTCTAGACTCAAAAATGACTCCAAAAAAAAGTGTGTTGTTTGATGTAAAAATGTTTTACATACACTTGAAGACACAAAAGACACAATGTTTTGTTGTTTGGTCTTGAATGTTTTGAATGTTTGAAATAAGTCAAGCACAATTTTTATGGCTGGCCAAGACAATAGTTGTTGATCCCACATGGGGTTTTACCCCCAAGGCTATGCTATTTAGAGTGGATACTTAGATGCTTGACCTCACTGGCTCCACCCTCGGCACTCACTTCTTAGGTCAGCCAAGCATCAGTCCCCACGAAAACTCCCCGTGGTGAACTTTGTATCTCTACTAAGAACCATATGTGTGTGGGCCGCTACCAAAGGTCCAACCTCCTACCCCAACAACTAGAAGGATTTGGGCTTCTAAAACAAAAAGGTGCTAGTAAGGGCATCCGCTCGTGTGGCCATACATGCGGCACTTTCAGCTCTATAAATACAGAAGGCTCCCAACCGGTAGGGGTTACGCCCTACAATTGATCAAATAAATTTGATCAAACGGGTTTATGGGGAGACATAGTGTCAGTATGAACTAATCAGCACATGTTATCCATAGTTTTCACCATGAATACAGTTGTTTATAGTGGTTCGGAAGAGGTGGGTTTTCCTCGCTACCACTTGGGTCGTTCTCTTCTCACTAGTAGTCCTAATGACCACACGGGAAGACAGGCCCTCTAAATATTAAACAAAAAGAGCCTATTGCTCAAGACACAAAAGACAATGATTCAATTTTAGTGCACCAATTGAAGTGTTTGCTAGTCTATGAAAACAAGGCACACAATAAAATTCAAAAAGACCCTTGCCAAGGACCTGCAACAAAGAGTTTTTAGCAGTTTGGATTGTTTCAAATAATCACCCCTTCCTGCAAGCACACAAGTTAGGTAGATTTTAAACCCAAAAGACTTTGTGAAAATAGGGGCCTTCAACCAAATGATTGTGCTTTCAAGACAAGCTGCACCGATTTCGTTAGCTAGATCTGAAAATGTTAGCTCAAAATAAACCAGATCTGAAACCCTAGATGCAAAATCTCAAAACTGAATCAATAAACCCAAAATTTGAAACTGGTGAACACAGACGCAATTACCCCCAACACAGACGTGACTTCGTGACATAGACGCGGTTTTGTGAGACACAAACGCGATTACAAAACGCAAACGCGACTTCTAGACACAGACGCAGATAAAAACACCACAGACGCGACTTAATAACACAAATGCGCTTTCCTAGAACCTGCAAAATAAAATACTGCCAATAACATAGACGTGATTCAAGATCTCGCAGATGCGCCAGAAAAACAAAAACGCAATCCGAAAGTGCGCAGACGCGGGAATATCAAAATGCTGCTGAAAACGTCAGATCTGCAACTTCAAAATACAAAATCTTCAACAAGGATGTTAAATGCAAAAGGGACAAGAGTCCCACCGGGCGTGCCAAAATGTATATGGTGAAAATGGATAACAATAATAACAATATTGAAAGGCTAAATGAATTCAACCACAAAACCCTAGCCTAACAACAACAAAGATCCACCATAACATATGAAGATTACCTAAGACAATGCAAATCAAACGAAATCACAAAGATTATACCTTCACATGTCCAATAGGGTTTGAATCTCCATTCTTCCTATCTCCATTGATCTTGCTTGATATATTTGCTCTCAGATTTTATGTGCACAAGAGCTCAACAAAGAATGGAATGTGGTTGCAAGTAGGATCGTAGTGTAGTCAAGTGCATAAAAGATGATTCCTTAGCGTGATTGATTAGCCAGGGTTTGATAATGAAGGAAGTATCTCCTTATATAAAAGACACTATATGAAATGGAGGGATAAGATTGAGAGGTGTAAAAGGAGGTCGGCTATGATTAGAGGGTAGGTAAAAGAAATAATAAAATAATAAAAGAGGTAGGTAGTGTATGAAATAAGAGATGAATGACATGTGTCATGAGTAGAAAAGGTTAATGAATTAATTAAATAAATAAATATCTATTTAATTAATAAAAGAAGTGGGATCAATTAAATAAATAAGATATTTATTTAATTTAGGAAAAGGATAATTTAAATAAATAAATGTATTTATTTAAATGAGAAATAAGGCTAGAAGAGGATAAATGAATTAATTAAATAAATAAAGATTTATTTAATTAATAGAAGAATTAAGCTTAGATAATTAAATAAATAAAGTATTTATTTAATTAGACTGGATAATTTTAGGTGTCTATAGTATGCAAATGGCGATGATTCCAAGTGTGCAACCCTAGAATCCATTATGGTTTATGGTTCCCCACATGCTCAAATGGTTGTGATTGTACATTTTATTCATCTGGATATAGGTGCTTCACAAATGGAGGCCTAATTAGCCCTTTAGGATAGTCAGCATTCTAATGGTTCAAACCTTTTTTTGTCAAACCCCAATCCTTCCTTTTGGGGAATTATGTAACCTCCAAAAGGGTACTTGAATCCATAATTTGTTTGCTAGGGTGTTTGGGAAATTTTTAACTTAAGGTCCCTTTACCCGTTAAACAAGGCTACAAGCAAACAGGCCTAATTGTGAAGGTGCTATGGGGAATAGGGTTGAATCCTCAAAACCAGTGTTGGATCTGGTCTAGGTGACTCATGTTTGACTCAAAAAAAGTGTGCTAATGGTCCATAACCCTTGCAGGTCCCAAAGTGTATGTTGGGGCCATTTAACCAAGTTGAGTAGGTATGAGTCTTAAAGATGATGAGAAGATTGAACTAATGTTGTAGAGCTCTATCTTGATAGGATTCCATTGTTGTCTTGAGGGGTCAGTGTCATACATTTTGAGGTGTTTGGCAAGTTACAAGGATGGCTTTGCATCAAGTGGTATCAGAGCTAGTAACGGCTTTGGTAAGGAGATAGCAAATTAAGAGATGTCAGAGGGATGGGAAGAAGAAGTCCCTAGAGGACCAATCACCAACATGGAATTGGCAAATATTGTGAGAGACCACGCCACTTCTTGCAAGGCAATGCAGAGGGAGCTAGAGAGGTTGAGAGGCAGAGTATATGGGAAGGAAGACGGAGGCACTGGTAGTGGTGAAGAAGGGGATGAGGATGAGATCTCTATGCCAGAGGAAAAGGTGATTCCTCCTGAGTAGAGGTACTTCCTTAATGCCCTCAAATCCATGGAGAGGAGAACCATGGAGCAGAAGATTGATTTGCCAACTTTCACTGGGAAGACGGAACCAAATGTTGTGGTAGACTGGATAGACTCCCTGTCTAGTTTCTTTGAATGTGAAGACATTCCAGGACACCAGAAGGTGAAGATTGCTAAGTCTAAGTTGAAGGGAGCAACCCTAACCTGGTGGAACTTTGTCCAAGAGGAAAGAGAGAAGGACAAGCCCAAGGTTGTTTCTTGGAGGAGGATGGTTTCCTTAATAAAAGAGGCCTATGTACCCAAAGATTATAAAATTCAACTCCATAAGAGGAGACAAAATCTCAAGGAAAAGGAGATGGATGTGAACTCTTACACTGAGGAGTTCCAAAGGCTATGTATTAAGTCAAACAAAAGAGGAAGAAATTGAGCAAGTTGCCCGGTACCTAAATGGATTAAGGTACAACATTCAAGAAGAACTAAACCTTCTTAGCCTAGATACCATTGGTAGGTGCCATCAACTTTCTATCAAGGTGGAAGAGAATATCAAAAGGAGACAAGAGAAACACAATAAAGGAAGAGGAAGATAGTAGAGGGGTGGAAGAGATTTTTTTTAAGTTAAGGGAAATGGTTTTGGAAACCAAGGTGGAACCAATCAAGAAGGCACTAAAGGAGAGAGTAGTTTCAATAACAATGGAGGATACAAGCAAAGAGGTAACTTCAGAGGAAGAAGACCACCATCTATAGGGAGATCTCAAGGTAGAGGTCCAATCAGATGTTATAACTACAATCAAGAAGGACACATGGTCAATAGATGCCCTGATAAACCTACTAGTTCCATGGGAGAAAGGAGGAGTAACTTGGTTTTAGAGGTTGATTGCCAAAGTGCGGCAAGTGCAAATACATACCAAAGTGTCAATGCCCCAGATACCTATGGCTACCCCAAAAGAGGTGAATCTTTGATGATCAGAAGAGTAGTAACTACTATGAAGATGTCTAATAAAGAACCCCCATAGAGGAAGTCTCTATTCAAGACCACTTGCAAAGCGGGTGGAAAAGTATGCAAGGTCCTAATAGATTTCGGTTCAACCGAGAACTTTGTGTCTCTAGAGATGGTGAAGAAACTAAAGTTGAGGAGACTAACTCACCCTTTCCCCTACAAGGTCTCATGGCACACACAAGGACAACAAGTTGTTGTGGAAGAGCAGGCTTGGGTAGAATTCCAGATTGGAACCAGATCAAAAGGTTGAGATGGCAAAACAGGCTAAATAATTGTTGGAATATGGATTGATTGACAAAAGTTTGAGCCCATGTGTAGTCCCTACAATCTTAGTACCCAAAAAGGAAGGAACTTGGAGGCTTTGCACCAACTCAAGAGCTATCAACAAGATTACTATCAGGTATAGGTTTCCAATGCCTAGGATTGAAGATTTATTAGATTGTTTGGGGGCTGTTAGATATTTTACAAAGGTTGACTTAAAGAGTGGTTATCATCAGATTAGGATTAGGTCGGGAGATGAGTGGAAAACTACATTTAAAACAAATGAGGGGTTGTATGAATGGAAGGGCATTCCCTTCGGCTTATCCAATGAACCTAGTACCTTTATGAGGTTAATGAATGAAGTCTTGAGGGATTTCATAGGGAAATTTGTTATAGTCTACCTAGATGACATTCTAGTTTTCAATCAAACCAAAGGTGAGCATCTAAAACATGTAGACCTACTCCTAAGAATATTGCATGAAGAACAATTAATGATCAACTTGGAAAAGTGTTTCTTTATACAGGAAGAGATCATTTACTTGGGGTTTGTAATCTCATATAGTAAATTGAAAATGGATCAACAAAAGATGAGTGCCATATTGTCTTGGCCTATACCTAGAACAATGAATGATTTTAGAAGTTTTCATGGTTTAGCTACCTTCTATACAAAGTTTATAAGAGGATTTAGCCATATTTGTGCTCCTATGCTTGATACCATAAAGGGAGGACAAAAGTGCAGGTTTAGTTGGATAGAAGAGGCAGATAACTCCTTTGAAACATTGAAGAGAAAAGTTGTAGAGCAGCCGGTCCTTGCCCTACTTGATTTCAAAAAAATCTTCCAAGTGGAGTGTGATGCTAGTCACATGGCTATTGGGGCAGTGCTCAGTCAAGAGGGAAGGCCTATTGCCTTCTTTAGTGAGAAGTTAAATGAGGGAAAGAGAAGATATTCATCCTATGACCTAGAGATGTATGCTCTAGTACAATCCTTGAAAAAGTGGAGACACTACTTGCTACCAAAAGAATTCATAGTATTCATAGACAATCAGGCCCTTAGCTTTATAAATAGTCAAGAAAAGTTGAATCACCGGCATATGAAGTGGGTGGAAACCCTACAAGCTTTCACTTTCATTCTTAAGAACAAGAAAGGTGTCAAGAATAAGGTGGCAGATGCTTTGAGCAGAATAGTCCTAACTGCAAATCAGATTCAGTTGGAGAGTGTTGGAATAGACAACTTGAGAGCCATGTATGAGGGTGATGAAGACTTTGGAGAGGCCTATAAGGTATGTGCTTCATTTGATGAACTGTTTCATATTGAGTATTCTAAATTTTTGATTCAAAATGGATTGTTGTTTAAGTGTGCACAGCTATGCATACCCAAATATTCTATGAGACTGAATATAATTAAGGAGAAACATTGTGGAGAAATGGCAGACCATTTTGGTCTTGACAAGACACTAGATTTGGTGAAGAGACACTACTTATGGTCCAAAATACAAATAGATGTCAGGAGATTTGTGGAGACATGTGTGATCTGCCCAAAGGCAAAGTGAAAGTCCACAAATGCGGGCCTATACCAGCCTTTACCCATCCCTTCAAGACAATGGGAAAGCATAAGTATGCATTTTGTTTTAGGATTTCCTAGGACAAGAAAATGATATGATAGTGTTTTTGTAGTGGTGGATAGGTTTAGTAAAATGGCACATTTCTTGCCATGCAAAACCACTTGTGATGCTTCTTATGTTGCAGACTTATTCTTCAAAGAGATTGTCTAAATACATGGTTTGCCTTTGACTATAGTCTTTGATAGGGATATGAAATTTATTGGTCACTTATGGCGGACCCTTTGGAAGAAGCTTGGTACCAATTTATCCTTCTCCTCAGCCTACCATCCCCAAATGGATGGCCAAACTGAACTTGTAAACAAGTCACTAGGAAATCCACTAAGGTGTTTGACTAGATAGCATGGAGAAAGATGAGATAGCATATTGTCTCAGGTAGAATTTGTTGGCATTATAACAGACAACGAGAGATTATTGGCATTTCAATAAGGTATTGAGAAGGTTGTTGATGATTATGGATATAACTGATCAAGGATGTTTTACTATCTTAATATTATTATTTTGTCATTGATGTCAAGAAATTGATTTTCTAATTCAGTATGATGTTGCCATATCTTGAGAAGTATGATTTCATGAGTATAAACATGTCAGTAAAAGACATAGAAAGAATATGATGAATAAGGGGAGAAATAAGTTATTCAATGGGCAACTATTACTGAGTTAGACAATGACGAGATCATGATGTTTAGATTGTTTTGATATCATACATATGTTATTGATTGTAAGGTTAATACTATACTATGTTACCGAGCAAAGAACCTAGTCGATAAACCCTAAGGAACCTAGTCACTAAACCCTAAGGTTATCGCTATCGGTTAATGAAGGCGGAATGTCTACCGAGTGAAGTTTAGTATTTACTGAGTTGTAACAGAATGCATTGAATGAATAAAAGCATTATTTAATGAAGGAAGCTGATGAGATAGCTATGATTAAATGATTGGTATACCATGAAGGAAATTTGTTAAAGAATCTATGGAAAAGGAAAATTGATAGGAAGATCTACAGCTTAGATTGAACAGCAATACCCTAACACAAGTTCCAAGAAATGTATGCAAGTTCCAAGGCAGGGTAAAATGTTTTCAGATCGAAGGATACATTGAACATGGTCAAGATTGAAGATTTGATGGCTATGATTGATCATGGGAAATGTGATCAATGAGATTAAGTGGTTGGTGAATTGTTTATAAATAAGGAACTATTGATAAACAATGTATGTGGGAAAGTGTATGCACAGGGATGCTACATAGTGATTACTGAGCACTGAAGCTTGAAGACCTGTTTTGAATAACTGAGTATAGAGCCCAGCAGATGGACAAGATTAGTTCTATGTCTATATTGTATTGAGCAAATAAGAATCTGCTTTAGCATTTTAGATGTGAAGTTGCAGATAGATTTTTATTACTGTTATTTTGTGAAGTGACAGAAAATCTCTTAACCGAGTGGACTTAACAGTCTTATTTGTAAAACCCTCTAGCAAGGTGACATTCTGATTGAGTGTTTGAAATCCTTTAACAAGGTCACTTCTAACAAGGTGAAGATCCTAACAGATCTGAGGGAAATCCCTTAACCGGGTCACATCTAGCAATGTGTTTGTAATCTTTAATAGGATTTGCTTTTAACCGAGCATACTCTAGAAGAGTATATTTCTTAGTGGGTCCAAAATCCCATAGTGGTTTTTCCCTATTTGGGTTTCCACGTTAAATTTGGTGTTATGAGTGTTATGATGTTTATATGCTTTTGAATTTGCATGTTTAGCAGTTTTGGTTATATTACTGAAGTATATGTTATTGAGGTTGAATCTGATGTTTTTGTGGAAGATTAAGTTTGTATGATTCACCCCCCCCTCTCATCTTATTAGCTTGGCATTTGTACTTACATTAAGTATCAGAACTATCAATTGGTATCAGAGCATTGGACTCCAGAAGAAAAGTTTAAAGGTACTTGAGGCAAAGATCCAAAGATGTATAAGAGGGATGCACTGGAGCTGAACAAGTCAAGTTTCTCTACATGGCATAAAAGGATGAAGCTGCACCTATTAGGAGTTGGAGAATATGCTGTATATTATCTGGAGAATGGTTTCATCACACCAAGCACCTATCCATTGACAATGGAAGAGATAAAGGCAAAGAAAGAACATATCCAAGCAATGATTGAAATAACATCTGCATTGACCGATTCAGAGTTTAATGATCTAGAAGGCTGCAATGATGCAAAGGTAATGTGGGACAAGCTCATATCTATGTATGGAGGAGATAAACATGTTCAAAGAGAAAAAGTGGATAGTCTAAGAGGACAACTTGAATCTATGAGGATGAATGAAGGTGAGAACATAACCCAGTATAGTACAAGACTAAAGCAGATTGTCAATCAAATCAAAGGACCAGGTGGAACCATTGAAGAAAAGGATATAACAAGTAAGTTGTTAAGAACCCTTCTACCAGCTTATGCAATCTGAGTCTCTGCAATCAATGAATTGAGGTCTGTACCCAATATGCCAGTTTCTTTAGATGCTACTATTGGTAAGCTACATGCATTTGAGTTAAGTAACTTTGATAACAGTGGATCATCGATAAATAAAGTTGAATCTGCATTTAGTTCTTTTCACATTGGTGAATCTAATGATTACAATGATAGAATGAGTAAGTACACTAAAGGGGATCACAGTGGAGCAAGTGAAAGATTTCGTAAGAACATGGAGGAAGTACACAAATTGTATGAGGAAATCAGAAAGCAAGAAGAGTTTGAAGCACTTTTAGCAAGAAGGTTACCGAGAGGCAAAGTTAAGTATAAAGAAAAACTACCTTTGAAATGTTTCAATTGTGATAAGATAGGACATATGGCTTCTAACTGTCCTGACAAAGAATCTACTGAGAAGAGAGATTATCGAGATGATAGACAGAAAGATAATCATTACAGAGGACACCAAGACTTCAAAAGAAGAGATAGAAATTCATGCTTAATAGCTGATGAGGAATCCAATGATGATAAATCAGATGAAACTAATATAGAGGAAGTAGTTTATGTGGCTATCAAAGATGGATCAGATGAAGAAAGGTATGAAGAAAAAGTCCTAATATCTCACATAAATACTAATGATTCTTGGATCATAGATAGTGGATGCTCACATCAAATGACAGGAGATAAACACAAGTTTGTTATGTTAGAAGACTATAAATGTAAGATTTGGTAATGATGCACCATGTCCAATAAAAGGTAAAAGATCCATAACACTTCTTGACAATGCAAAGTGCAATGATGTTTATTGGGTTGAAGGTTTGAAATACAATTTGTTGAGTGTAGCACAGCTAAACAGTACAGGATACCGAATAGAATTTCAGAAAGGAATTGTCAAAAATCATGACAAGCATGGAAAGTTAGCTGCTACCGGGACACAAACAAAAGGTAACATATTTCACCTTGACTCAACTTAGAATAAATGTTTGTATGCAAAGATAGATGATACCTGGTTATGGCATAAAAGGTTTTGTCATGTAAATTTTGAAAATATGATCAAATTAAGTAAGAAGCACCGAGTAAGAGGTCTACCGAGTCTTGAAAAACCTGAGAATGCTATGTGTCAAGGATGCCAGATGGGTAAAATGACAAGATCAAGCTTTACAAGTAAGTCTTACACCTCTAAGGGAATTTTAGATCTTGTGCACACTGATCTTTGTGGTCCTATGAAAGTTCAAAGTTATTATGGTGATAAATATTTCATATTATTTATGGATGATTACTCAAGGATGATGTCAGTAATGTTTTTAAAAGAAAAATCAGAATCTTTTCAAATGTTTAAATGGTACAAGGCAAGAGTTGAAAATGAAACAGGAAGACAACTGAAATGTCTTAGATCAGATAGAGGATGAGACTTCACATCTGATGAGTTCAACTTATACTGCAATGATCATGGTATTAAAAGACAAGTCTCTGCACTGAGAACTCTACAACAAAATGGAATTGCTCAGAGAAGAAATAGATCTATTGTGGATTGTGCCAGAACCTTGATGATTGAGAAGAAAGTGCCACAAACATTTTGGAGAGAAGCAATAAGCACAATAGTTTACACCTTGAACCGAGTACAACTGAAGAAAGGAACTTTGAAGACACCATATGAAATCTAGTATGACAAGAAACCTAATGTAAGTTATTTCAAAATCTCTTGAAGTAGATGCTACGTACACAAAGATGATAGAAATGGAAAGTTTGATCAGAAAAGTAAAGATGGAACATTTCTTGGTTATTCTTCTAGAAGTAAAGCATTTAAATGTCTGATCAAATCATCTAACAAAATAGTAGAAAGTGCAAATGTGAAAATTGATGAATTTGCAGAAAGAAATGATGAAGGAAACTCCAAAGAACCAGAAGATTATGATGAATTTGTCTATGTTCAACCGACAAGTCTTACCGAGAGAACTGTTGAAGGAAATGAAGAGAATATTCAGTTACCGAGTGATGAAGAATATCATACAGAGCCTACCAAGCCTGTATTAGCCAATTATGTCAGAAGACATCACGCATCAAGTCATATTATAGGAGATAAGGATGATCTAGTGATAACAAGGAACAAACTGAGATAGAACACATGTCTGATATCTGAATTTGAACTGAGAATAGTAAAAGAGGCATTTAACAGTGAAGATTGGATAAATGCTATGACAGAAGAGATTGATCAAATCAAGAAGAATGACACATGGACTCTAATCCCAAGACCAAAGGACAAAAATGTAATCGGTACAAAGTGGATTTTCAGAAACAAGTTGAATGAAAAAGGTGAGGTCATTCGAAATAAAGCAAGACTAGTTTGCAAAGGTTATGCTCAAGAAGAAAGAATTGATTATGGTGAAACTTTTGCACCTGTGGCTATACTTAAAGGTGTAAGAACATTGTTGGCATATGCTGCTTTCAAGAATTTCAAGGTATATTAAATGGATGTCAAATCTACATTTCTGAATGGTATATTAGAAGAAGAATTTTTTATTAAACAACCTGAAGGATTTGTTGAAGACAAGAATAAATATCAGGTATGTAAATTGAACAAAGCTTTATATGGTCTAAAACAAGCTCCCAAAGCATGGTATGAGAGATTGCACTCTTATTTGATCAAGATTGGTTTTATAAGAACAAGTGAAAATAGTAACATGTACATGAAGAATGATGAAAATGGAATACTGATCTCAGCAATATTTTTTGATGCTATTATCTTTTGTGGAAATGACTCTCTATGTAAGAACTTTGGAAATGAAATGAGAAAAGAATTTGAGATGTCATTAATCAGTGAGATAAAGTATTTTATAGGTTTACAGATACTGCAAATGAAAAATGAGATTTTCATTACTCAATCCAAGTACATAAAAGAAATCTTGAAGAAATTTGGAATGGAGGATTCAAAACTAGTAAGTACTCTTGTGACTACCAACTGTAAACTATCAAAGAATGATGAATCTGCATCTATTGATGAGACACTTTACCGATCCATGATTGGAAAGCTGCAATTTGTTGTTCACAGTAGGCCAGACATAGCACATGCAGTAGGTATAGTTGCAAGATTCTCTGCAAATCCTAAGGAAACACACATGACATCAATTAAGAGAATTTTCAGATACTTGAAAGGCACCGAGGATTATGGCTTAGTATATCAGAAAGGAAATGACTTTGATTTAAAAGTTTATACTGATGTTGATTGGGCAGGCAACATTGATGACAGGAAAAGCACAAGTGGAGGAGCTTTCTTTTTAGGAGGAAGACTAGTGAGTTGGCTTAGCAAGAAACAAGGATGTGTTTCACAGTCAATAGTGGAAGCTGAATACGTTGCTGCAGCATTGAATTGCACCAACATAGCATGGATCAAACAACTGTTGGAAGGTATAAATGAGAAAGTTACCGAGCCAGTAACTATATTCTGTGACAATACTAGTGCCATTAACATTTCAAAGAATCTTGTTATGCACTCTAAGAATAAACACATCTCTATCAAATATCATTATCTTAGAGAAGAAGCTCAAGAGAAGAAAGTGGTGTTGGAATATGTTAGCACAAAGGAACAAATAGTAGATATCTTCACCAAGCCACTTCCAAGGGACACTTTTGAGTATCTCAGAAGTAAGTTAGGGGTCCTACCCCTATCTTCTACTCACTAACTGAGTTTGGTGAAAGCATCAATTCTATGACTCTACAGAATATCTTTTAGGAGTTGATGCTGATTTACACACTTTAGGAGGTTTTCTAAAGGTGTGCAAGAAACAATACAAGAAATAGGAATTGAAGACATAAATTCTCTGACCGAGACTAAGTTGATACATAAATAGCAGGAAATCACTTCATACAAGAAGAAATTATGTTGTAGTTCTTTACTTTTTGGCATTGTTGTCAAAGGGGCAGAATACTGAAGAAAAGGAAGACTGAAGAGAAAAGAGGAGAAGACTAATGTATGGGGGAGAATTCTTATGATAGGCGGAGAGGATTTCAGCATTTCAGAATCTCATAGCAATCCGAATCAATTAGGTCAAATCAATTGGTTTTGCCATCAATGCCAAAGGGGGAGATTGTTGGCATTATAACAGACAAGGAGAGATTGTTGGCATTTCAATAAGGATATTGAGAAGGTTGTTGATGATTATGGATATAACTGATCAAGGATGTTTTACTGTCTTAATATTATTATTTTGTCATTGATGTCAAGAAATTGATTTTCTAATTCAGTATGATGTTGCCATATCTTGAGAAGTATGATTTGATGAGTATAAAGATGTCGGTAAAAGACATAGAAAGAATATGATGAATAACGGGAGAAATAAGTTATTCAATGGGCAACTCTTACCGAGTTAGACAATGATGAGATCACAATGTTTAGATTGTTTTGATATCATACATATGTTATTGATTGTAAGGTGTTAATACTATACTATATTATCGAGAAAAGAACCTAGTTGGTAAACCCTAAGGTTATCGCTATCAGTTAATGAAGGCGGAATGTCTACTGAGTGAAGTTTAGTATTTACCGAGTTGCAACCGAGTTGTAATAGAATGCATTGAATGAATAAAAGTATTATTTAATGAAGGAAGCTAATGAGCTGGCTATGATTAAATGATTGGTATACCGTGAAGGAAGTTTGTTAAAGAATCTATGGAAAAGGAAAATCGACAGGAAGATCTATAGCTTAGATTGAACAACAATACCCTAGCACAAGTTCCAAGAAATGTATGCAAGTTCCAAGGTGGGGTAAAACATTTTCAGATCGAAGGATACATTGAACCTGGTCAAGATTGAAGATCTGATGGCTATGACTGATCATGGGAAATGTGATCAAGGAGATTAAGTGGTTGGCGAATTGTTTATAAATAAGGAACCGTTGTTAAACAATGTATGCGGGCAAGTGTATGCACAGGGATGCTACATAGTGATTACCGAGCACTGAAGCTTGAAGACCTGTTTTGAATAACCGAGTATAGAGCCCAACAGATGGACAAGATTAGTTCTATGTCTATATTGTATTGAGAAAATAAGAATCTGCTTTAGCATTTTAGATGTGAAGTTGCAGATAGATTTTTATTACTGTTATTTTGTGAAGTGACAGAAAATCTCTTAACTAAGTGGACTTAACAGTCTTATTTGTAAAACCCTCTAGCAAGGTGACATTCTAATTGAGTGTTTGAAATCCTTTAACAAGGTCACTTCTAACAAGGTGAAGATCTCAACAGATTTGAGGGAAATCCCTTAACCGGGTCACATCTAGCAATGTGTTTGTAATCTTTAACAGGATTTTGCTTTTAACTGAGCATTCTCTAGAAGAGTATATTTCTTAGTGGTTCCGAAATCCCATAGTGGTTTTTCCCTATTTGGGTTTCCACATTAAATCTGGTGTTATGAGTGTTATGATGTTTACATGCTTTTGAGTTTGCATGTTTAACAGTTTTGGTTATATTACTAAAGTATATGTTACCGAGGTTGAATGTGATGTTGTTACAGAAGATTAAGTTTGTATGATTCACCCCTCCCCTCTCATCTAATTAGCTTGGCATCTGTACTTAAGATTAAGTATTAGAACTATCAGAATTCTCCTATAATGATATAGTTAATAGGAGTACCGGTAAGTCACCCTTCCAGATTGTATTTGGCATCCACCCAAGGGGTGTGATGGAGTTGAGAGAGCTACCTCAAGGAGAAGCCATTAGTGCAGATAGGGAAACCTTTTCTACCACCATAAAGGAAATCCATGACCAAGTTAAAACTCGTCTTCAACAATCTATAGAAAGATATAAAGCTCATGCTGACAAAAAGAAGAGGGATGTTCAATTTGACGTGGGAGACTTGGTATGGGTTCACTTGAAGAAGGAAAGACTTCCAAAAGGAAGATATACAAGGCTTATGAAAAGAAAGATTGGACCCTCCCAAATCTCAAAGAAATGTGCCCCAAATGCCTATGAACTTCAACTCCCACCTGATCTTTTTTTGTCACCTATCTTTAATATATGTGACTTAACTCTTTCTAAATGTAGTGTTGGTGCAGGAGAAGACACAATTTAGGTTATTACAGATGATGACATTCCCAAACATGAACCACCAAAGTTGCATAAGGTTCTAGACACTAACATTGCAAAGTGAACAAGGAGAAAAGTCTACATGGAGTATTTGGTGTCTTAGAAAGGACAACATGATTTTGAAGCAGTCCGGATGACAGAACAACAGATCAAAGACCATGGTGCAGACCTGCAAACTCTCATCTCAACTGGACTTGAGATTTCTTCTTCTGGGGAGTATGGTGCAGGAGCACCCCTTCAAGATGATAATTGAGACTCAGAGGAGGGAGGATAAGGCATCAAACATATCTTTAGAATGTTTTGTATGAGTTTCAATCATGCATTGTGTGTTTGTAATAAAGAACCCCATATTGTGAGCCAAACTCCTATTTTGGCATTTCTATAAGCCATTTAGGACTTTTGGACAGTAGGGGATCAAATGTGTGTAGGACATAGTTATCCCAGTGGTTTTAGTGCTTCTAGGATGTTTTAGGAGGGGTTATACTTGACCCAAGGCATTAGGGGGGGAAAGATGACATTTTGACAACTTTTGCAAAAGTTGTCAAAAGTTGTCATGAGCAACTTTTATGTGCTTTTTACATGTTTGTATGTTTGAACTCCTCCAATGGCTCTAATATCTTGTTTCTAGTTGAGAGAAGTTGTGGACTAGTTTTATACACCTTGTGGATCCAATTCCCAAAAGGAGACTATACGGAGGAAATTTTTGGTGACAGGAAAGTATGGTTAGTGTATTCTAGGATTCCAAAAGTGTTTTGTAGGAGGAGCAAGGAAGAGGTATGTTTGAACTGACCCTAGGTAGACATCTCTATGTGGCTACCTAGACCTTGAACAACAAAGTTACCCTAGTATGCAAATGGTGATTATTCTAGGTATGTAACCCTGGAATCCATTATGGTTTATGGTTCCCCACATTCTCAAGGGGTTGTGATTGTACAGTTTATTCATCTGGATATAGGTGCTTCACAAATGGAGGCCTATAGCCCTTTAGGACAATCAACATCCTACTGGTTCAGACCTTTGTTTGTCAGACCCTGACCCTTCCTTTTGGGGAATTGTGCAACCTCCAAAAGGGTACTTGAATCAATAATTTTTTTGCCAACATGTTTGGGAAATTTTGAACTTAATTTCCCTTTACCCATTAAAAAGGGCTACAAGCAAATAGGCCTAATTGTGAAGGTGCTATGGGGAATAGGGTTGAGTCCTCAAAACTAGTATTGGATCCAGTCTAGGTGAGTCATTTTTGACCCAGAACAAGTGTGCTAATGGTCCATAACCCTTGCAGGTCTCAAAGTGTATGTTGGAGCTATTTAATCAAGTTGTGTAGGTATGAGTCTTAAAGATGATGAGAAAATTGAATTAATGTTGTAGAGCCCTGTCTTGATAGGATTCCATTGTTGTCTTGAGGGTTCAGTGTCATACATTTTGAGGTGTTTGGCAAGTTACAAGGAGGGCTCTGCATCACGCAAGTTTTATTATTTCCTGATAACTCACCATATGCTATTATTTGGAAGTATCTACAATGGGTTTTTGAGGTATGTTGCTTAGAATCAACATGTGCATTCAATTGCATCATCATGATGTTTGGCACTACATTCAAAAATTATACCATAATTATGTGATATGGCTTGTGGTATTGAATTTAATTAAACTATATATGAAGTATCACATATTAGATTTTTAGAAAATTTGGTCAAGAGAATAGAGAGCTAAGAGTGACAAAGTGCTCATTGTACCAGTTGGTCAATTGTGCTTATGTTTTGGTTTGATGCACCAAACAAAGATAATGTGCACTAGCTAGAGAAAGAATGTGAAATTTATTTGGGACTAGATGATTTTATGTTGGGTAAGGTATATCATGTTCCCACTCCTAGTGTAACGTATGGGCTTTAGGACTAAACCGACTATACATTTGGTTAAGGATTTTTTTTGTGGCCAGCTTGTCGATATTATAATTATTTATTAGGCCAACTTGTGAATGTAATTATACAAAAAGTTTTACAAGTTGCTTATTCAATTAGAAGATATGAAATAAGGTGTTTGTTCAAGTTGTAGATCCTATACACTCCGAGAGAGTGGTTTGGAGTAGAGATGAGATCTTGCCGATGGTGTAGTCTAGGTTTGGAAGGTTTGCATAATCTATATCTTGTGGTATTTGAGGTTGGTGCAAGGAGCTTTGAAACATGGTATACAAAATGTGGATGCATAGAAAAGAGAGATGAACTGATTGATAAAATACAATATTTGTAGGAAGGGAAGACACTTGCATGGGATTATTATGTTGTTAGTTTCTATAGCTTCCCCAACAAATTCATTTTATGTATATATGATCACATTCCTTTAAGGCTTTCTAAAAAATAGTTGATGTATCTTATTTATTTACATGCAATAACGAACCTTTGAGCCATTGAGTCCAACAAGTTATCATGCCTTACATGCATAATATCTCTTCATCAAACAATATGAATGCTCAAAATCAAATCTTCGTTTTCTTTATCTTACATGTATAGCTAACTTGTTATGATGGTCGTATAAGAAATACTGTATTTTCCTTCTCTCTGCATACTATATCCCTTAAATACCATTGTGTATCTTCATACTATATTCCTTAAATACCACTATGTATCTTCATACTATATTCCTTAAATACAACTATACATATCTTCAATTGGTGCAGTAGACTATCTAAAGATTATTTGGAAAGAGTATCTAAGCAATAATATGGAATAAGGCCATGTAGTATTAACTTATGTTTCTTATCATATGAAATTCCCTAATCTAAACTTCTATATGAAGTAGAAGTTATATATTTTACTATATTGTTGTGGACAACAATATAAAGCATGTATATCAGTTGTGAAAAGTGTGTGTGTGTGTGTGTATATAAAATTTAGAGCATGGATTTTATTTACATCATTATCTTTAACTAGTTATAGCATCATAAATTGTACATTTTTAATTAGGGTGTCCAATTTCACTCTCCTAACACACATTTTAGTATTGTCTATTCCACTATCTATTATAGGACCTTTATTAATTTAATATTATGAGTATTATTTCACTTTATTACATCAATAGTTTATTATTTGGGTCTTTATTTTAAGGTGTGCACATTATCCTTTATTATTTCAATTCATTATAAGTCCTCCCCCATTTTAAATCTCAAGACATGTTTCCCTCATCTAGACATTATATATATATTTATAAAAATATATTTTTGTCATTAAGATCATATTTATCTTGCATCCCTAAAAATTCGAGCCTAAAATGTTGGGACAATTTTGATCGGATCTCTAGTGTTTTTTTTTTTTGGCCTAGAATTTGTGGAGGATAATATGTCAGTCTTGCCCTATCCAAAACTATCCACAATGCAAAAATATGATCTTTCTATGTCAGACTAAAGGTGATTTACTTTGAGATCCCTATATAAGGCATCCCTCCTAATTCATTTTATCATCTCTCATTCTGATGCAGGAGCATCCCCGGTTCACAGCAATCTTGCATCAACCAAAAACATTTTCCTTTTTGTTTTGTTTGTAGTTTCAGTTTTCTTTTTGTGTGTCCCGGTTTTGGCTCACCGGATCTTGTGGAGTTGGATTCTACTTGAAGACTTGATCATATTTCTTTCTTTCAGACTACATCTCATTTGGGTCACTTTTCGAAAAGATATCACTACCGGTTTCCATGACAGTTTCTTGTTACTGGTTGCCTGAGACCTGTTCTAGTGATCTACCAGAACCCATTCCAAAGCTTGTAGAGACTTGAGCATTGATTTTGATGTTCCTTAGAAGAGGTTGGCCTTGTTTATTTTGCATGTTAGGTCTTGTTCTTTGGGTTTTGATCCCTTTTGGCCCGACTGGATCCTTTGGATCAATATATATATTTGTAATCATTATTTAGAATGGAATCAATTAGAATCTATCAGAGTAACAAATAGACAAACTGTGCCTAGAAGATATATATTTTGATTCAAGGTCCTAGTTGTGACCTATTCTACCATGCTTGTGTGCCAGTATGTTGTAACCCAGTTTTTACCAGTTGGATGTGTTATCACTATTTTGAAAATTGGGTATTCTTGTCCCATAGTTGGCTAAAATCTGCAAAGATGTGTTTGGTATAACCTTGTTGCCTCTGTGTTTTTGGGGTCAAAGAGGGTTTAAGGTTTTTGAAAGATTTAACCCTTCCTATGTTTTGAAAAACCCTTGTATTACTTTTTTCACTTAAGTGGAAGGGTCGCTCCATCATGAAAGTGTCCCCCCTATAGGTTTTCCCTAGGCGGTCTTTTAAATATTTTCAATTTTTTATGCCTTTACCTATGTCTTGTTTAAATATTTGTCGGGCTTCCTAATTTTCATGCAAGCCAAGGTTGATCCTACAGTGTGCGTGGCTTTGCAAAGAAGAGATGCCTATAGTTTAGCATTCGCGAAGTGGCAAAAGGGGTAAGCGGGCCCGACCAAAGGATTGTTCATCAGCTAAAAGGAAAGCATCTTGTATTGGATCCAATGCCTCGCGTTGCTTCGCTAGCCCAAGATACATGCGACTTACCCTCTACAAAATAGCGAAAGAGTTGGTGGGTCCCAGAGGTAAGCGGTTCCTTTGGTTAAAGGATGATTAGTTTAGAGAAGATTAACGGCTCACATAGATTCGTAGTCAAAAGTTGTCCGCATTTTACCTTTCGCGAAGTAGCGAAAAGGTGGAGGGCCCGGGAAAGGTGGTCACGAAGAGGTTAACAGGCGAGTAGTTTCCAAATATCTAATGATTGTCATTGCTTCACGAAGAAGAGTTGCCTGAGGTTTAAAGCCTGCGAAGTAGCGAAAATCTTGGTGGGCCCAAAGGATAAGCGGGTCGTGGTTTTAAAGACCGATCAACTTGGAGTTGATTAGACGGCCCACATTGATTCGCAACCCCAAATCAAATGAAGATTATCATTTGTGAAGTAGCGAAGTGACATGGCAGTCACATGGTGGATGACATGGCAGGATAGGTGGGTCACTTGGTTGAGGGAAATAATGACTTGTCAGATGCACGTGGCTCCAAAGGATTGCTTGGGGCCCGCTTTGATTTAACCAATGATGGTGTTGAAACCCATGTGAAATAGAACATGTGGCGATCTTAAAATGGAGCCCACTGGAGTTCTTGAGTGAATAGGAGACCGACACGTAAGATTCATTTGCTGGTGATGAAAAAGCAAGTGGTCTCCAAGCTGGGGGCCCACTTTAAAGGTTTGAGTCCGTTAAATGGTGTACATCTCGAGGTGGATCCAACGGCCAGTGTTGTTTCACAACCCAAAGATGCAGGGTGGTTAGTTTTTGCAAAGCGGCGAAGACCGCTAGTAGTGATGGTGGTGCACGGTTAGAAAAAAGACTAGCGGTCATCGTAAGCGGTAAAGATCGAGCAAGTTGAAAATGATCAGACGGCCAGCGTTGTTTCGCGCGATAGAAGTGCATAAGGTTTAGTGTTCGCGAAGTAGCGAAAAGAAGGTGGGGCCCATTACTAATGCAGAAGGACTGGAAGAGTAAAGGTAGTGCAAGTTTCCAAGGATCCAACAAATGTTGTTGCCTCATGAAGGAAAGGTGCGGGGGTTTTAAACTCTGCAAAATGGCGAAACAATGAAACAGGGAAATACTCGGAGAACTGGTGATCATTTGGAGCCCGTTTTTTGAATTCAATTCTGAGTTGATGGTCGAAGCATGCGGGATTAATTTCTCAATTCAATGCCAAGTTGTCATATTAAGGTCCGCATCAATTGAATATTGGCACCATTTCGACGAGTTTGTTGTAGAGGAGCTGGTGCAGAGCGAATTTCTTCAGGAGAATAACAGGTTTTAGTGTCTTACCTGCTAATTATAGTTTGAAAATTGGTACTTTATTGTGTGCTTGACTTATCAGGGTTGTATTTAAATCTTAATTGATATAATTGCATTAATGGGATGGCACCAAGAAGGGAGTTCACAGGAAAGGTAAATTACCAAGATAGGAATATATGTGATGACTTCCTAGAACAATTGACCATGTCCTCAAATGTTGCGGCCAAAATCAAAGAATTAGTTCCTAAAGCCTCCCATCTAAGGATTGGAGACAATTTATATGACAAGGGTAGATGGTTGAGGGATTCACAAATAGGGATTTCAGGGCTGGGTCTTTTTAAAGTGGGATTCGGTTAGAGACATGCCAGTGCCCCAATGAATAGCATATGGGAACTAGACGTAGGGAAGCTCATAGTCCCTGGGGTTTTTATGGATGTGGACTTGCTAACCCAGATCGCACACAATTATGATCCTATTGCTAGATGTGTGAGGAATGTCAATGGAGGATCCCTAATAGAAATCAATGATGATCAATTCAGGAATGTTTTTAAGCTCAGTGAGGCATCAAATTTATTAGAGCCTATTGATTTTGAAACATTGGCCCCAGTTTATGACGTGCAGAAAGATCACCTTAGGAGTGGCCCTTTGAAGGAGTTTTTTGTTAAAATAGGAGGGTTAACTGTAGTGGGCCCTAGCACCATGGAACCCTTATCCCTAAATTTGTTCACTTTAAGGGCCAAAGGCATGTATTGGGCACTATGTCAGATCCTTGGGGAAGATGTTGAAACAACCATGCCAACCCATTATATGTTAATGATGGCATAGATTCTAAACCCCTCTCTAGTAGTGACATTTGATTATGCACCTTACCTCACTGATGCAATTCATGCAGGGCTTGTAGGGATAAAAAATGGTAAAGTGGATAGACCTTTTGGATGGTATTCTCTTCTAAAGCACATATTTTTGTTCAAAAGATCTGATTATTTTGCTAAGGAAATGGATTTGATCAAAGAAAAGGAAGGTGAGGAGATGCCTATTCAACTGTGGAGCACAATTTTGTCTTGGGACAGAGAGGATGCCAGTTATTTGAATTTTGATAGATGCTTTGCATCTAGGCTTAGGATTCTTCTATTCCCATAGAACCCTAGGATCCCAAAGGCTCTTTTGGAGTTCCTTAGGCCTAAGGAGTTTGCTGAAGGTATTAAGATTGTTCATAATTGGGGTGATATGTATTTGTACCCTGTTTCTATAGTTTTCAGAGTTTATGGTTTCAGAGGCACTCCATATTTATTGCCTTATCAAGTCCCATTGAAAATAGGGATTGCAGAGGTCTTAAGGTAGATTGGAGGTGTGCAAGAGGCAGAGTTGACAAATAGGGGTAAAGGGACTATTTTCCCAACTATTACCATGGCCCATCAATTTGTGATCACCAAAGGTGGTTGGAAATTCTTTGATGACTTTTTTCAACCATATAGGTTGTCTACTACAGTAACCAGATTTGCTGACCCTAAGGATTTTTTTCAACGATATGTTTAGGAGAAGAGCAGTATGCAAAGGTAGGCCACACCAATTTCATTTCCCTGAAGACCTAATTAGAAATGAATTCAGTTTGGATGAGCAAGAATTGAGGAAAGAAAAGTGGGTGGCATACAAAAAGGGTCTAGATTTCATTCATCAATTTGATAGAAGTTATAACCCTTTGTCTAGCTTCAACCCCTTTGAGGAAAAGATCAAATTTTTAATTCTTTACTTTGAAGATTTAATGCAAACTCTGAAAGAAAAGAGGGAGGCTATAATAAGAGATAACCCTGACAAGGCTAAGTTAGTTCTAACTAAGCCTGCCTCTGCTAAAGCCATCCCTCCCGGTGATTATGTGATGCACAAAAGGTCAAAGTATAGTGTATTGATGCCAGTAACAGGTGAGCCCTCCACTTCAAGAGGGAAGAGAACAATTGAAGATGTCATTGACATCCAAGAATCCCCTAAAAGGAAGAGGGTGGGGAAAGAAGTGCAAACAAATGAATCTTTGTACTCTCCATCTCAATCCCCTATCCATATAGGAGATGAATAGGCAGTAGCAAAACAGTTGTTGCAGTTAGGAAGCCTCAGAGAGATTTCTTACACCTATGAAGAGACACAAGAGGGAATGCCAAAGGAGCCACCTAGTACCAAGATGAAATTAACTGAAGATGAGTTCAAAGGTAAGGAGTTAGACCTGGTTGTAAAGCAAGCTAGTGAAGAGTTCCTAGCTGACAACAATTTTGTCACAATAGGGGCATTCATGCAATTTATATGGAAACAAAATATTGAACAATTCAAGGCAAGATGTGAAAAGAGGATGAGTGAGAAGCCTCCCAAAGATACAACCTTAGTAGAGGAAGAAGTTAAACAAGAAATGATGGCTGAATTCAAAGCCATTACTCTTGAAGCAGGAAGGGAAATGGTGTCAAAGGCTGGTGTTCTACTCCTCCTTGAATGGGATATAGTAGATGCCTTGGTACTTGAAGCAATCGGGAAAGAGACCAAGCCTATGGAGGGAGTGACATTCAACAAAGATAATGTTGCTCTGGTCACGTGGTCCCTAAAGAGGGATGAAAATAGAAAAAGGAAGGATACCTCAGGATCTAGTTTTCTAGGAGGCATGATAGTAAGAACAGTTCAGGATATAGGGGTGGTAGAGGCTACTAGCATAGTTTTAGAAACTGCAAAATTCAATGTAGTAGTGGCAGAAAAGGAGGCAAAGGAAAAAGCTAATCTCCAGTTGAAATTAGAAACAGTCTTGAAGGCTTATAATGAGGACAAAGAAGGAATAGCTAACCGAGATAACATCATTGCTGAATTGAAGCATCAATTGGTAGGACAGTACCATCAAGGTGAGTCCTCTACTCTAATGATAGCTTCTTCTCCTGCACAACCTCCACCTACCAGTCCTATTATATAATTTCCCCCTTCTCCTATGCCTTCTAGTTTTCAACCAACTGAGACCATTCAACATGAATTGGAGAAGTTAAAACAGGCTTAGGTCCTGTTTGCAAGTAAATATGAGGAAAGGGTAAATGCCACAATTTTGAGCTTTGCTGACACAATAGGGTCTTCCATGGTGCAAAATAGCATGAAGAATATTTTTCATATTTGGAATGAGTTGAATGAAGACAAGGCTATTCTGGAGCCAATTTTGGATAAGTGGATGCCAAGAGAAGTAGATTTAGAACTTATGTGTGCATCCTATGATGAAGCAAGATCAGATGCTATTATTAAATCCACATGTGAGTTAGCAAAAGGTCTGGCCAAGTTAGCAGAAGGAAGAACCAATGTGGAGAGGAAAGCCAACTTGTATAGGAAAGAATATTCTGAGCGTAAATTTGAATTGTTTCCTGGGGGTTTTGTTAAACAAAATTAGTTGAAGGACAAATAGGTATGGCTTGATGAGCTGGGAACTAACTTGTCTCTAAGGGTAAATGGAATTATTAATACAGATGACACATCCCCATTTGTCAAGATAGTTGAAGAAATAGAAAAGATAAAGTCACATTATGTCTTTTTGAATTCAGAGGTTAACAAAGTGATAAACTCTTGGAAAAGGTTAGTTATGTTGAAGGAAAAAATTGTTGGCTATTCATGGCCTGTTGATGATGTGTTCCAAGAGTGGACCAAGAAATATGTGGTGCAAGAAGAAGGAATCCCAGAGCAGTTAGAAGATGTTACAGAGGAGCAACAAACTGAAGAGGTCGTTGATACTGAAAAAGACTTGTAACTGTTTCTTGGAGGACATTGCGGTTTGTAACAAACTTTTCTTAGGAATGTCCAAAGCTTGTTTGCATCCATGATGTTATAAATGGATACCAGGACTAATAGAAAATGGGGATCACAAGAATTTTTGTAAAGAAACTCTGCAAAAATATATCTGGGTTTTTTAAAGCTATCACAAAGAATACTTTGAATCATGTAAGATTATTTTCAAAATGAATATAAAGATACAGATCAATACTTTTCAGGCCTAAATCAGTGTTGTCTTCTGGTGTGCACTCATTAATTTGCTGGTTTCATTTGAGCAGTCTAGGGTTATTTGAATGAAACATGGATTAAAAGGCAATCATATGGATGTGTTTCTAGATTTTCTCTTCAAGGGAGAGGAATTAAATATGCATGAAATATCTCTATTAGTAAATCAATTGTTTGCTCATTTTGAATTTGATGAATGGTTTTATTTTTTAAGAGGATAAAACTCATGTATATGTTAGGCATGTATGGGGTTAATTAAGGCCGAGGTGGTGAGATGTATGCGATTGTTCAGTTTTGGAATTCTAATTTGATTTGGGTGACTCTGTAGCTCGAATAAGGCACTGGTATCCAGTTGTGGTTTTTTTTCTATTTCTCTTGGAGATCAATATTGAAAATGAGTATAAGCTTTTCACTTAATGTTTCAGTTCTATTAAGGTGATGAAGTCCATAGGTTTCTAGCATTGGTTTACTATGGATCTCAAATTTTAAAAGTGTGAAAGTTTTCACAGAAGGTATACCCACCTGAACTTTGGATAAGTTCGTAGTGTAGAAGGTTTTGTTAAAACCTTGTTATATGTTTTTCTAGAGTTTTGTTCTTCCTCGGTGTCCTCTTCACATGCAAACAGAGTTTATTGTATTCCTAATAGGGAGGAGAGAAGGGAATCAAAATATGAGAACAACAGAATGTAATCAAATTTCATGCAATAAAAATATTTGTTTTACGTAGCCTCCATCATATCTGTATGATGTCATTGTGTTTACTCTTGCTGCCCAGTTCGTACTAATCTCCTTGAGGTCCCTCCTCACCAGTGACTGCTTCAAGTGGTATCAGAGCGAACTTTCATTCTGGAGGTTGTGTGTCTTGGATTTTTCTTGTAGGGTGGTGGATTGTGGATCTGACCTACAATTGTAGAGGACTAGCATGAATCAATGGTGCGAAGAGGAAGTAGGAATGGTGGAGCGCATGGGAATGCAGACCCTATTGTGATGGAGATGTTGCGAGAATAGTAGCTCGATTAGAAGTCATGGAGACAACCTAGAGAATGTTGGTATTTTGGTATGGTTTTGTCATTGATGTCAACACCTATCAACACTTATCAACTCTGGCACCTTGGAGGATAAGCAATGTTCACTGGCAAGCAAGTGACTTATGCATAGTCACCGGTATTTGGTACACTGGCAGGATATATTGTTCACTAGCACTTGTAATGACATGGAAAACATCTGTTTATGTTGAAGACATCGCTTGGACACTTTGTCTTGGAGATTTGTTCATTGGCATATTTGTATTTGCATACTTGCAGTTATCAGCAAATAGGTCCAGGTTATGCACAGGTAGGGTTATCTATTCCAGATTAGTACGACATGCTTTGGAGATGATTTTGTTGTTATTGTAAATGCATTAAGCCGACATGTTAAATCGGATATTGCATCGGTTATTGATTTACTTGTAATTTTTTTATTGTAATATCTTTGAGAGCTGACCTACTAAAATTGGTCTTAGGTTATGGTATATATGTAAGATCTTATTTGTAAGATCGATATATGACAGGGATAAGGAATTGTAAGAACATATATGCGAGAATAAGTAGAGCTATACACACAAACATCATTTGAAGGTGAAGCTGTTGGCATTACAATAGAAAGGAGATTGTTGGCATTTCAATAAGGATATTGAGAAGGTTGTTGGAGATTGTTGATATAACTGAAGAAGGATGATTAGTATCTTAATAATATTGTTTTGTCATTGATTTCAAGAAATTGATATTTTGTTTTAGTATGATGTTTCCATATCTTGAGAAGTATGTGTTGATGAGTATTAGGAGGCCGGTAAGTGACATAGAAAAAATGTGATAATAAAGGGGAGATATAAGTTATTCAATGGGCAACTATTACCGAGTTAGACAATGATGAGATCATGTTGTTTTGATTGTTTTGATATCCTACACATGTTGTTGATTATAAGTTTAATACTGTATTATGTCACTGAGCAAGGAACCTAGTTGGTAAACCCTAAGGTACCTAGTCAGTAAACCCTAAGGTTATCGATATCCGATAAAGAAGGCAGAATGTCTACCGAGCAAAGTTCAGTATTAACCAAGTAAAAATTGAGTTATAATAGATCACATTGGATAGATAAAAGGCATTATTTAATGAAGCATGCTAATGAGCTGGAGTTGATCAAATGATTGGTTTGTCGTGCAAGAAGTTTGTTGAGGATCGACGACATGGAAAATACAGGAGGAAGATCTACAACAAAGATTTAACCACAATAACCTAGCACAAGTTCCAAGGAAGGAATGCAAGTTCCAAGGCGAGGTAAAACATTTTCAGATCAAAGAATACATTGAACCTAGTCAAGTTTGATGATCTGATGGCTAAGATTGATCATGGGAAATGTGATCAAGGAGATTAAGTGGTTAGAAATTGTTTATAAATAAGGAATTGTTGATAAACAATGTATGCAGGAAAATGTATGCACATTGATGCTACAGGAATGTTTACCGAGTTCAAAAGCTTGAAGATCTGATTGAAGAACAGATTGAGAAGCCCAGCAAGCCCATAAAGGGACTAGATAAGTCTTATGACAAGATTGTTTTGAGCAAATAAGAATCTACTTTAGCATTTCAGATGTGAAGTTGCAGATATATTTTATTACTATTTTTTATTTTGTAAGTGACAGGAAATCTCTTAACCCAGTGGACCTAACAGTCTTATTAGTAAACCCTCTAGCTAGGTAAAATTCTAAATGAGTGTTTGAAATCCTTTGACAAGGTCACTTCTAACAAAGTGCAAGACTCTAACAAGTCTGAGGAAAATCACTTAACCAGGTCACATCTAGTAATGTGTTTGTAATCTTTAACAGGATTTGCTTTTAACTGAGCATACTCTAGAAGGGTATATTTCTTAGTGGGTCCAAAATCACACAATGGTTTTTCCCTATTTGGGTTTCCACATTAAATATGGTGTTATATGTGTTGTGATGTTATCTGTTCATAAGTTTGAATGTTTTACAGTTTTGGTTATGTATTCTGAAGTATAAGCTACCAAGGTTGAATCTGTTGAATATATTGAAGATTAAGTTTGTATGATTCACCCCCCCCCCCCTCTCATCTTATTTACTATTAACATCAAGGCTTTACAATTGGTATCAGAGCTTTGGACTCCAGAAGAAAAGTTTAAAGGTACTTGAGGCAAAGATTCGAAGATGTATAAAAGGGATGCACCAAAGCTGAACGAGTCAAGTTTCTCCACATGGCAGAAAAGGATGAAGCTGCACTTATCAGGAATTGGAGAATATGCACCATATTATTTGGAGAATGATTACATAGCACCTAGCACCAACTCAATGACCTTGGAAGAGATAAAGGGAAAGAAAGAACATATTCAAGCTATGATTGAAATAACATCAGCATTGATCGACTCAGAGTTTAATGATCTAGAAGGCTGTAATGATGCAAAAGCAATGTGGACCAAGCTCATATTTGTGTATGGCGGTGATGAACATGTTCAAAGAGAAAAAGTAGATAGTCTAAGAGAACAACTTGAATTTATGAAAATGAATGATGGTGAGATCATAACTTAATACAGTACAAGGTTAAAGGAAATTATCAATCAAATTAAAGGAGTAGGAGGAACTATTGAAGAAAAGGATGTAACAAGTAAGTTATTGAGAACCCTTCTACCTGCTTATGCCATTCGAGTCTCTGCAATCAATGAATTAAGGTATGTACCAGACATGCTAGTCTCTTTAGATGCCACTATCGGTAAGCTACATGCATTTGAGTTAAGTTATTTTGATAACAATGGGTCTTTCGTAAATAAAGTAGAATCTACATTCAGTTCTTTTCATATTGGTGAATCTGATGACTATAATGATAGAATGAATAAGTATTCTGAAGGAAATCATAGCGGAGCAAGTGAGAGATTTCATAAAAATATGGAAGAAGTACACAAACTATATGAGGAAATCATAAAGCAAGAAGAGTTTGAAGCACTATTGGCTAGAAGGTTACCGAGAGGCAAAGGTAAGTATAAAGGAAAGCTACCTTTAAAATGTTTCAATTGTGATAAAATAGGACATATGGCTTCTAACTGCCCTGAAAAATAATCTAGTGAAAAGAGAGAATACCGAGAAGACTGACATAAAGACAATCACTACAGAGGACACTGAGACTTCAGAAGGAGAGACAGAAAGAAATGCCTAGTAGCTGATGAGGAATCCAACAATGATAAATCTGATGAAACTGATACAGAGGAAGTTGTTTATGTGGCTATTAAAGATGGATCAGATGAAGAAAGGTATGAAGAAAAATCCCTAATATCTCACATAAATAATAATGATTCTTGGATCATACACAGTGGATGCTCACATCACATGATAGGTGATAAACACAAGTTTGTTAAATTAGAAGACTGTGATGGAGGATATGTAAGATTTGGTAATGATGCACCATGTCTGGTGAAAGGTAAAGGATCTATAACACTTCTTGACAATGCTAAATGTGATGATGTATACTGGGTTGAAGGTTTGAAATACAATTTGTTGAGTGTAGCACAACTAAACAATACAAGATACCAAATAGAATTCCAGAAGGGATGTGTCAAAGTTCATGACAAACAAGGAAAGTTGGATGCTACCAGGACACAAACAAAAGGTAATACATTTCATCTTGACTCAACTCGGAATAAATGTCTATATGCAAAAATAGAAGATACCTGGTTATGGCATAAAAGGTTTTGTCATTTAAATTTTGATAATCTGATCAAAATAAGTAAGAAGCACCGAGTAAGAGATCTACCGAGCCTAGAAAAACTTGAGAATGCTATGTGCCGAAGATGCCAGATAGGTAAGATGACAAGATCAAGATTTACAAGTAAGTCCTACACTTCTAAAGGAATTTTAGATCTCATACACACTGATCTTTGTGGTCCCATGAAAGCTCAAAGTTATTATGGCGATAAATACTTCATATTATTTTTGGATGATTACTCAAGGATGATGTCAGTTATGTTTTTAAAAGAAAAATCAGAAGCTTTTCAAATGTTTAAATGGTACAAGGCAAGAGTTGAATATGAAACAGAAAGACAACTAAAATGTCTTAGATCTGATAGAGGATGAGAATTCACTTCTGATAAATTTAACTTATTCTACAATGATCATGGTATAAAAAGGCAAGTGTCTGTAGCGAGAACACCTCAGCAAAATGGGATAGCTAAGAGAAGAAATGGATCAATTGTAGATTGTGCCAGAACCCTGATGATAGAAAAGAGGGTACCTCAAACATTTTGGAGAGAAGCAATCAGCTTTGCAGTTTACACCCTGAACTGAGTACAACTAAAGAAAGGAATGATGAAGACACCATATGAAATCCGGTATGACAAGAAACCTAATGTAAGTTATTTTAAAATCTTTGGAAGTAGATGTTATGTTCACAAAGATGACAAGAATGGAAAGTTTGATCAGAAAAGCAAGGAAAGAACATTTCTTGGTTATTCTTCTAGAAGTAAAGCATTTAAATGTCTGATCAAATCATCTAACAAAATAGTAGAAAGTGCAAATGTGAAAATTGATGAATTTGTAGAAAGAAATGATGAAGGAAATTCCAAAGAACCAAAAAATTATGAAGAATTTGTTTATGTTCAACTGAGAAGTCCTACCGAGAAATTGCTGAAGAAAATGAAGACAGTATCCAGTTACCGAGTGATGAAGAAGATCATACAGAGCCTACCAAGCCTATATTAGCCAAATATGTCAAAAGAAATCATGCATCAAGTCAGATTATAGAAGATAAAGATGATCCAGTGATGACAAGGAACAAACTGAGATAGAACACATGTCTGATATTTGAATTTGAACCAAAAATAGTAAAAGAGGCATTTAACAATGAAGATTAGGTAAATGCTATGATAGAAGAGATTGATCAAATCAAGAAGAATGAAACATGGACATTGGTCCCAAGACCGAAGGACAAAAATGTAATCGGTACAAAGTGGATTTTTAGAAACAAGCTAAATGAAAAACGAGAGGTCATCTGGAACAAAGCAAGACTAGTTTGCAAAGGTTATGCTCAAGAAGAATAAATAGATTATGGTGAGACTTTTGCACCTGTGGCTAGACTTGAGGGAGTAAGAACATTGTTGCCATATGTTGCTTTCAAAAATTTCAAGGTATATCAAATGGATGTTAAATCTACATTTTTGAATGGTATACTAGAGGAAGAAGTTTATATTGAACAGCCTGAAGGATTTGTTGAAGACAAGAGTAAATATCAGGTATGTAAATTAAACAAAGCTTTATATGGTCTTAAACAAGCACCTAGAGCATGGTATGAGCGACTGCACTCTAATTTGATCAAGATTGGATTTATAAGGACAAGTGAAAACAATAATATGTACATGAAGAATGATGAGGACAATGGAATACTGATCTCAGCCATATTTGTTGATGATATTATTTTTTGTGGAAATGATTCTCTATGCAAGAACTTTGGAAATGAAATGTGCAAAGAATTTGAGATGTCATTAATCGGTGAGATAACGTATTTTATAGGTTTACAAATACTGCAAATTAAAGATGAGATTTTCATTACTCAATCCAAGTACATAAAGGAAATCTTGAAAAAATTTGGAATGGAGGATTCTAAACCTGTAAGTACTCCTATGACTACTAACTGTAAACTATCAAAGAATGTTGAATCTGCATCTGTTGATGAGACACTATACCGATCTATGATTGGAAAGCTACAATATGTTGTTCACAGCAGGCCAGATATAGCACATGCAGTAGGAGTAGTTGCAAGGTTTTCTGCAGATCCCAAAGAAACCCATATGACAGCAATCAAGAGAATTTTCAGATACCTGAGAGGCACTGAAGATTATGGCTTAGTATATGAAAAGAGGAATAATTTTGATTTAAAAGTTTATACTGATGCTGATTGGGTAGGAAACATTGATGATAGGAAAAGCACAAGTGGTGGAGTTTTCTTCTTGGGAGAAAGACTAGTAAGTTGGCTTAGCAAGAAACAAGGATGCATTTCACAATCAATAGCTGAAGCTGAATATGTCGCTACAGCATTGAATTGTATAAATATAGCATGGATCAAACAATTGTTGGAAGGTATAAATGAGAAATTTACCGAGCCAATAACTATATTCTGTGATAATACTAGTGCCATTAACATTTCAAAGAATCCGGTATTGCACTCTAAGACAAAGCATATCTCTATAAAGTATCATTATCTCAGAGAAGAAGTTCAAGAGAAGAAAGTTGTGCTGGAATATATCAGTTCAAAGGAGCAAATAGCAGACATCTTCACAAAGCCACTACCAAGGGACACTTTTGAGTATCTCAGAAGCAAGTTAGGGGTCCTACCCCTATCTGCTACTCATTGACAAAGTTCGGTGAAAGCACCAACTCGATGACTCCATCGAATATTATTTGTGGATTGATGATGATTTACACACTTTAGGAGGTTTTCTAAAGGTGTGCAGGAATTAATAATTGGAGACAAGTTGCACTGACCGAGACTGAGATGATACATGTGTAACACAGCAAGGCAAATCACTTCACAAAGGAAGAAATCATGAACTAGTTTTTTTTTTTCTTTCTTTTTGGCGTTGTTGTCAAAGGGGAAGAAGACTAAATGGAGAAGATAACAGAAAACCAATGACAGGGGGAGAAGACTTCAGGAGAAGGTTCGATCAGTTCAAGGATAGAAGTCTATATAGCAATTTGAATCCGAATCAGTTGGAACAAATCGAGTTGGTATTACCATTTAATTGTGGGTTTTGACATCAATGCCAAAGGGGGAGAGTCTTGGCATTACAATAGAAAGGAGATTGTTGGCATTTCAAGAAGGATATTGAGAAGGTTGTTGGAGATTGTTGATATAACTGAAGAAGGATGATTACTGTCTTAATAATATTGTTTTGTCATTGATGTCAAGAAATTGATTTTCTGATTCAGTATGATGTTGCCATATCTTGAGAAGTATGTGTTGATAAGTATTAGGAGGTTGGTAAGTGACATAGAAAGAATGTGATAATAAAGGGGAGATATAAGTTATTCAATGGGCAACTATTACCGAGTTAGACAATGATGAGATCATGTTGTTTTGATTGTTTTGATATCCTACACATGTTGATTATAAGTTTAATATTGTATTATGTCACCAAGCAAGGAACCTAGTCGGTAAACCCTAAGGTACCTAGTCAGTAAACCCTAAGGTTATCGATATCCATTAAAGAAGGCAGAATGTCTACCGAGCGAAGTTCAGTATTAACCGAGTAACAACCAAATTATAATAGATCACATTGGATGGATAAAAGGCATTATTTAATGAACAATGCTGATGAGCTGGAGTTGATCAAATGATTGGTTTGTCGTGCAAGAAGTTTGTTGAGGATTGACGATATGGAAAATACAGGAGGAAGATCTACAACAAAGATTGAACCACAATAACCTAGCACAAGTTCCAAGGAAGGAATGCAAGTTCCAAGGCGAGGTAAAACATTTTCAGATCCAAGAATACATTGAACCTAGTCAAGTTTGATGATCTGATGGCTAAGATTGATCATGGGAAATGTGATCAAGGAGATTAAGTGGTTAGAAAATTTTTATAAATAAGGAATTGTTGATAAACAATGTATGCGAGCAAATGTATGCACAATGATGCTACAAGAATGTTTACCAAGCTCAGAAGCTTGAAGATCTGATTGAAGAATAGATTGAGAAGCCTAGCAAGCCCATCAAGGGACTAGATAAGTCTTATGACAAGATTGTTTTGAGCAAATAAGAATCTGCTTTAACATTTCAGATGTGAAGTTGCAGATATATTTTATTACTGTTGTTTATTTTGTAAGTGACAAGAAATCTCTTAACTAAGTGGACCTAACAGTCTTATTTGTAAACCCTCTAGCAAGGTAACATTCTAAATGAGTGTTTGAAATCCTTTGACAATGTCACTTCTAACAAAGTGCAAGACTCTAACAAGTCTAAGGGAAATCCCTTAACAAGGTCACATCTAGCAATGTGTTTGTAATCTTTAACAGGATTTGCTTTTAACCGAGCATACTCTAGAAGGGTATATTTCTTAGTGGGTCCGAAATCCCATAGTGGTTTTTCCCTTTTTGGGTTTCCACATTAAATCTGGTGTTATATGTGTTGTGATGTTATCTGTTCATAAGTTTGAATGTTTTACAGTTTTGGTTATGTATTCTGAAGTATAAGCTACTGAGGTTGAATCTGTTGAATATATTGAAGATTAAGTTTGTATGATTCACCCCCCCCGTCTCATCTTATTTACTATTAGCATCAGAGCTTTACGAAAGCAAGGTATTTGTAAAGACAATCAAAACTACACTAGTACTAAATCCATCATATGAAGGTGTTATTTTGAGCAGTACATCTTTATTGGATTTAACCATCCAATTGTAGTCAGTGTGACTTCTATTTGTGTTTGAGCAATGAGTTCTAGGTGCTTGGCCTTTTTGCATGTGCAGACCCCATTTGTATACACATACTATGTGTAGTAGTATCATCTGATTGTGGGTAAGGTTTCCCACCGTGGTTTTTCCCCTTACAAGGTTTCCACGTACAAATATTGGTGTTATGTGTTGTGGATGTTGTTGTCTTTTTGTTTCATACATTAATATTTATCGGTATTGTAATTAACTGATAAATTGTCTACTAACATAAAGTTGTTGGCAATATTGCATTATAACAAACAATGAAAGATTGTTGGCATTTCATAAGGATATTGAGAAGGTTGTTGATGATTATGGATATAACTGATTAAGGATGTTTATTGTCTTGATATTATTATTTTGTCATTGATGTCAAGAAATT
Organism: Cryptomeria japonica; assembly: GCF_030272615.1. NCBI lineage: Eukaryota > Viridiplantae > Streptophyta > Pinopsida > Cupressales > Cupressaceae > Cryptomeria > Cryptomeria japonica. The sequence goes on along the minus strand of NC_081406.1, from coordinate 42,477,488 downwards.
GATTTTCTAATTCAGTATGATGTTGCCATATCTTGAGAAGTATGATTTAAATAATATAAAGATGTCGGTAAAAGACACAGGAAAGATTATGATGAATAAGGGGATGAATTAAGGTATTCAATGAGAAACTATTACCGAGTCAGACAATGATGAGATCATGATGTTTAGATTGTTGTAACATCATACATATGTTGTAAATTGTAAGGATAATACTATACTATGTTACCAAGCAAATAACCTAGTCGGTAAACCCTAAGGAACCTAGTTGGTAAACCCTAAGATTATCGCTATCAGTTAATGAAGGTGGAATGTCTACCGAGTGAAGTTTAGTATTTACCGATTTGTTACTGAGTTGTAACCAAGCTATAACATAATGCATTAAATGATTACATGTGATATTTAATGAAGGAAGCTGATGAGCTAGAACATATTAAATGATTGGTAAGTCGTGCATGAAGTTTGTTAAGAATCTAAGGCAATGGAAAGTCGGCATGAAGATCTATAGCGCAGATTGAACCGCAATACCCTGGCACAAGTTCCAAGAAATATATGCAAGTTCCTAGCTGGTGCTAAACATTTTCAGATCGAAAGATGCATTGAACCTGGACAAGATTGAAGATTTGATGGCTATGATTGATCGTGGGAAATGTGATCAAGGAGATTAAGTGGTTACCTAATTGTTTATAAATAGGAAACTATTGATAAACAATGCATGTGGGCAAGTGTATGCATAGGGATGCTGCATAGTGATTACCGAGCACAGAAGCTTGAAGACCTGTTTGAATAACAGAGTATAGAAGCCCAGCAGATAGACAAGATTAGTTCTATGTCTAGATTGTATTGAACAAATATGAATCTACTTTAGCATTTTAGATGTGAAGTTGCAGATATATTTTTATTACTATTATTTTGTGAAAGTGACAGAAAATCTCTTAACCGAGTGGACTTAACAGTCTTATTAGTAAAACCCTCTAGCAAGGTGACATTCTGATTAAGTGTTTGAAATCCTTTAACAAGGTCACTTCTAACAAGGTGAAGATCCTAACAGATATGAGGGAAATCCCTTAACCAGGTCACATCTAGCAATTGTTTGTAATCTTTAACATGATTTGCTTTTAACAGAGCATACTCTAGAAGAGTATATTTCTTAGTGGGTCTGAAATCCCACAGTGGTTTTTCCCTATTTGGGTTTCCACGTTAATTCTAGTGTTATGAGGTTTATGACATTTATATTCTTTTGTGTTTGCATGTTTAACAATTTTGGTTATATTATTGAAGTATATGTTACCGAGGTTGAATCTGATGTTTTTATATTGCAAGATTACATTTGTATGATTCACCCCCCCCCCCCCCCCCCTCTCATCTTGTTGGCTATTGGATCTATACTTATATTAAGTATCGGAACTATCAATTGGTATCAGAGCTTTGGACTCTAGAAGAAAAGTTTAAAGGCACTTGAGTTAAAGATCCAAAGATGTATAAGAGGGATGCACCGAAGTTGAATAAGTCAAGTTTCTCTACATGGCAGAAAAGGATGATCTATCAGGAGTTGGAGAATATGTTGTATACTATCTAGAGAATGATTTTGTTACACCGAGCACCTATCCATTTACTATGGAAGAGATAAAGGCAAAGCAAGAACATATTCAAGCAATGATTGAAATTACATCTACATTGATCAATTCAGAGTTTAATGATCTAGAAGGCTGCAATGATGCAAAGGCAATGTGGGATAAGCTCATATTAGTATAGGGACGAGATGAACATGGTCAAAGAGCAAAAGTAGATAATCTAAGAGGACAACTTGAATCTATGAGGATGAATGAAGGTGGGAACATAACTCAATACAATACAAGACTAAAGGAGATTGTCAATCAAATCAAAGGAGCAGGTGGAACTATTGAAGAAAAGGATATAACAAGTAAGTTGTTGAGAACCCTTCTACCAGCTTATGCAATCCAAGTCTCTGCAATCAATGAATTGAGGTTTGTACCTAATTTGCCAGTTTCTTTAGATGCTACTATTGGTGAGCTACATGCATTTGAGTTAAGTAATTTTGATAACAGTGGATCTTTGATAAATAAAGTTGAATCTGCATTTAGTTCTTTTCATCTTGATGAATCTAATGATTACAATGAAAGAAAGTATAAGTACTCTGAAGGAGATCATAGTGGAGCAAGTGAAAGATTTTGTAAGAACATGGAAGAAGTACACAAACTGTATGAGGAAATCAGAAAGCAAGAAGAATTTGAAGCACTATTAGCCAAAAGGTTACCAAGAGGCAAAGGTAAGTATAAAGGAAAACTACCTTTGAAATGTTTCAATTGTGATAAAATAGGACATATGGCTTCTAACTGTCCTGACAAAGATTTTACTAAAAAGAGAGATTACTAAGATGACAGACAGAAAGACAATCATTACAGAGGACACCGAGACTTCAGAAGAAGAGATAGAAAGACATGCTTAATAGCTGATGAGGAATCTAATGATGACAAATTAGATGAAACTGATACAGAGGAAGTAGTTTATGTGGCTATCAAAGATGGATCAGATGAAGAAAGGTATGAAGAAAAAGCCCTAATATCTCACATAAACACTAATGATTCTTGGATCATGGATAGTGGATGCTCACATCATATGACAGGAGATAAACACAAGTTTGTTATATTAGAAGATTATGATGGAGGCTATGTTAGATTTGGTAATGATGCACCATGTCTGTTGAAAGGTAAAGGATCTATAACACTTATTGACAATGCAATATGCAATGATGTTTATTGGGTTGAAGGTTTGAAATACAATTTATTGAGTGTAGCACAGCTAAACAACACAGGTTACCGAATAGAATTTCAGAAAGGAATTGTCAAAGTTCATGACAAGAATGGAAAGTTAGCTACTACTAGGACACTAACAAAAGATAACACATTTCACCTTGACTCAACTCATAACAAGTGTTTGTATGCAAAGATAGATGATACTTGGTTATGGCATAAAAGGTTTTGTCATGTAAATTTTGATAATTTGATCAAAATAAGTAAGAAGCACTGAGTAAGAGGTCTACCGAGTCTTGAAAAACCTAAGAATGCTATGTGTCGAGGATGCCAGATGGGTAAAATGACAAGATCAAGCTTTACAAGTAAGTCTTACACTTCTAAGGGAATTTTAGATCTAGTGCACACTGACCTTTGTGGTCATATGAAAGTGCACACTCACCTTTGTGGTCCTAGTGTAGAATGGAATAGCTGAGAGAAGAAACAGATCTATTGTGGATTGTGCTAGAACACTGATGATTGAAAAGAAGGTGCCACAAACATTTTGGAGAGAAGCAATAAGCATAGCAATTTACACCTTGAACCGAGTACAATTGAAGAAAGGTACTTTGAAGACACCATATGAAATCTGGTATGATAAGAAACCTAATGTAAGTTATTTTAAAATCTTTGGAAGTAGATGCTATGTTCACAAAGATGAAAGAAATGGCAAGTTTGATCAGAAGAGTGAAGAAGGAACATTTCTAGGTTATTCTTCTAGAAGCAAAGCATTTAAATGTCTGATCAAATCATCTAACAAAATAGTAGAAAGCGCAAATGTGAAAATTAATGAATTTGCAGAAAGAAATGATGAAGGAAATCCAAGGAACTAGAAGACTATGATGAATTTGTCTATGTTCAACCGAGAAGTCTTACCGAGAAGACTGTTGAAGAAAATGAAGAGAATATCTAATTACCGAGTCATGAAGAAGATCATACAGAGCCTACCGAGCCTATATTAGCCAAGTATGTCAGAAGACATCATGCACCAAGTCAGATTATAGGAGATAAGGATGATCCAGTGATGACAAGGAACAAACTGAGATAGAGCACATGTTTGATATCTAAATTTGAACCAAGAATAGTGAAAGTGGCATTTAACAGTGAAGATTGGATAAATGCTATGACAGAAGAGATTGATCAAATCAAGAAGAATGACACATGGACACTAATCCCAAGACCAAAGGACAAAAATGTAATCGGTACAAAGTGGATTTTCAGAAACAAGATGAATGAAAAAGGAGAGGTCATTCAAAACAAAGCAAGACTAGTTTGCAAACATTATGCTCAAGAAGAAGGAATTGATTATGGTGAAACTTTTGCACTTGTTGCTAGACTGGAAGGAGTAAGAACATTGTTGGCCTATGCTGCTTTCAAAAATTTAAAGGTATATCAAATGGATGTCAAATCTGCATTTTTGAATGGAATATTAGAAGAAGTTTTTATTGAACAACCTAAAGGATTTGTTGAAGACAATAATAAAGATCAAGTATGTAAATTGAACAAAGCTTTATATGGTTTGAAACAAGCACCTAGAGCATGGTATGAAACATTGCATTCTTATTTGATTAAGATTGGTTTTATAAGGACAAGTGAGAACAACAATATGTATATGAAGAATGATGAAAATGGAATACTGATCTCAACCATATTTGTTGATGATATTATATTTTGTGGAAATGACTCTTTATGCAAGAACTTTGGAAATGAAATGAGCAAAGAATTCGAGATGTCATTAATCAGTGAGATAAAGTATTTTATAGGTTTACAGATACTGCAAATGAAAAATGAGATTTTCATTACTCAATCCAAGTACATAAAGGAAATCTTGAAGAAATTTGGAATGGAGGATTCAAAACCAGTAAGTACTCCTATGTCTACCAACTGTAAATTATCAAAGAATGATGAATCTGCATCTGTTGATGAGACACTTTACCGATCCATGATTGGAAAACTACAATATGTTGTTCACAGCAGACCAGACATAGCACATGCAATAGGTATAGTTGCAAGATTCTCTGCAGATTGTAAGGAAACACACATGACAGCAATCAAAAGAATTTTTAGACACTTGACAGGCACTGAGGATTATGGCTTAGTATATCAGAAAGGAAATGATTTTGATGTAAAAGTTTATACTGATGTTGATTGGGAAGGCAACATTGATGACAGAAAAAGCACAAGTGGGGGAGCTTTCTTTTTAGGAGAAAGACTAGTGAATTGGCTTAGCAAGAAACAAGGATGTGTTTCACAGTCAACAGCAGAAGTTGAATATGTTGTTGCAGCATTGAATTGTACCAACATTGCATGGATCAAACAATTGTTGCAAGGTATAAATGAGAAAGTTACCGAGCTAGTAACTATATTCTATGACAATACTAGTGTCATTAATATTTCAAAAAATCTTGTTATGCACTCTAAGACAAAGCACATCTCTATCAAATATCATTATCTTATAGAAGAAGCTCAAGAGAAGAAATTGGTGTTGGAGTATGTTAGCACAAAGGAACAAATAGCAGATATCTTCACCAAGCCACTACCAAGGGACACTTTTGAATATCTCAGAAGTCAGTTAGGGGTCCTACCCCTATCTTCTACTCACTGATCGAGTTCGGTGAAAGCATCAATCTGATGACTCCATCGAATATCTTTTAGGAGTTGATGTTGCATTACACACTTTAGGATGTTTTCTAAAGGTGTACAAGAAATATTACAGGAAACAATACAGGGAATAGAAATTAAAGACAAAATGCTCTGACCGAGACTCAGTTGATACACAACAGCAGGAAAATCACTTCATACAGGAAGAAATTATGTTTTAGTTCTTTACTTTTGGGCATTGTTGTCAAAGGGGGAGAAGACTAATATTGGGGGAGAAGACTATAAGAAAACTGAGAAGACTATAGATTGGAAAGAAGATTGAAGAAAAGAGGAGAAGTCTAATGTACGGGGAAGAGCATTTCAAAATCACAGCTATCCAAATCTTTCAAGGTCAAATCAATTGGTTTGGCCATCAATGCCAAAGGGGGAGATTGTTGGCAATATTGCATTATAACAAACAATGAAAGATTGTTGGCATTTCATAAGGATATTGAGAAGGTTGTTAATGATTATGGATATAACTGATTAAGGATGTTTACTATCTTGATATTATTATTTTGTCATTGATGTCAAGAAATTGATTTTCTAATTCAGTATGATGTTGCCATATCTTGAGAAGTATGATTTAAAGAATATAAAGATGTCGGTAAAAGACATAAGAAAGATTATGATGAATAAGGGGATGAATTAAGGTATTCAATGGGAAACTGTTACCAAGTTAGACAATGATGAGATCATGATGTTTAGATTGTTTTAACATCATACATATGTTGCAAATTGTAAGGATAATACTATACTATGTTACCAAGAAAAGAACCTAGTCGATAAACCCTAGGGAACCTAGTCGGTAAACCCTAAGGTTATCGCTATCGGTTAATGAAGGCGAAATGTCTGCCGAGTGAAGTTTAGTATTTACCAAGTTGTAACCGAGCTATAGCAAAATGCGTTAAATGATTACAGGCGATATTTAATGAAGGAAGCTGATGAGCTGGAACTGATAAAATGATTGGTAAGCCGTGCATGAAGTTTGTTAAGAATCTAAGGCAATGGAAAGTCGACATGAAGATCTATAGCGCAAATTGAACCGCAATACCCTGGCAAAAGTTCCAAGAAATATATGCAAGTTCCTAGGTGGGGTAAAACATTTTCAGATCGAAAGATGCATTGAACCTGGACAAGATTGAAGATCTGATGGCTATGATTGATCATGGGAAATGTGATCAAGGAGATTAAGCAGTTACCTAATTGTTTATAAATAGGAAACTATTGATAAACAATGCATGTGGGCAAGTGTATGCACATGGATGCTACATAGTGATTACCGAGCACAGAAGCTTGAAGACCTGTTTGAATAACAGAGTATAGAAGCCCAGCAGATAGACAAGATTAGTTCTATGTCTAGATTGTATTGAACAAATATGAATCTTCTTTAGCATTTTAGATGTGAAGTTGCAGATATATTTTTATTACTGTTATTTAGTGAAAGTGACAGAAAATCTATTAACCGAGTGGACTTAATAGTGTTATTTGTAAAACCCTCTAGCAAGGTGACATTCTAATTGAGTGTTTGAAATCCTTTAACAAGGTCACTTCTAACAAGGTGAAGATCCTAACAGATCTGAGGGAAATCCCTTAACCGGGTCACATCTAGCAATGTGTTTGTAATCTTTAATAGGATTTGCTTTTAACAGAGCATACTCTAGAAGAGTATATTTCTTAGTGGGTCTGAAATCCCACATTGGTTTTTCCCTATTTGGGTTATGCTTTTGAGTTTGCATGTTTAACAATTTTGGTTATACTGATGTTTTTATGCAAGATTAAGTTTGTATGATTCACCCCCCCCCCTCTCATCTTGTTGGCTATTGGATCTGTACTTATATTAAGTATCAGAACTATCAAAATTTTGGTTTATCGGTATTAAGCATTAAGGTTGATTAAGTATTTTTTGGTTTAAATTTATTTGACAATTGATTCACCACCCCCCCCTCTTAGTTGTCTATGGGACCTAACAATTGGTATCAGAGCCTAGTCCTCTTTTTGCAAAAGTCTAACAGCTTGAGAAGATCCAATGTCTTCTAACTATTTCAGGAGGGATAGTCTAAACTTGATGGAACCAACTATGGAATATGGAAGATCAGGATGGAGACACATCTAAATTGCTACATTTCTCCTACTCAAAGTCAGCCTAATCCACCTACGTTGGGAAAAGGTGAAGAAAATGATTGCAAAGAAAGCGAAGCACTTTTGAGCACATTATTAGATCAACAAATCATTGGATTATTAGATAGGTCTACTCCTAAAGCTATTTGGGATCATTTGGAAACATTGAATGAAGGAGATTCCATAGTCAAAATTGCAAAACTTGAAAGCTTCTGAGTCAGGTATGAAAATCTGAAAATGGAAGAAGATGAGAGGATTTCTTCTTTTATGGAAAGAGTTAATGAAATTGTTTTGGGTATTAAATGTCGTGGAGGAACCTTAAGTGAAGATGAAATTGTTTCAAAACTTTTAAGAGGATTGCCACCAGCATATAAAATGAAAGTTACTACTATAAATGAGTTGAGAACAATGCCTAATACATCAGTAACTAGGGATACATTGATTGGAAAACTTTCAACTTTTGAAATTGAGGAATTTGGTTCTATTGCTACTATAAAGATAGATTTAGCTTTTAAGGCATCAACATCATCTGCACCATCATTTGACAAATCTAATTGGAAAGCCTTTTATGCAAGAGAACTTGAGGAAAGTAGGAGAGAAAATGAAGAACTTGAAAAACTTGAAGCACTATTTGCAAGGAAAATGCCTAAAGGTCCAGTTGGGAGTAAGTATGAAGGTAAAGCACCCTTTAAATTTTTTAATTGTAACAAGATTGGTCATATGGCTTCAAGATGCCCTAATGGACATGCTAGACTCAGAGAAGAAGCTAGAAGAACATACAAGTCTAACCTTGACTATCAGAGATACAACTTTAAGAAGAATAAAGATAAATCTTGTTATCTTGCTAATGAAGGAGTCACTGATGATTCTGATGAAGATCCAGCAGACAATGGATGGGTTTTTGTTGCTATAATAGAAGATCAACTGACACCTACTGTTCAACCGGTAGAACAGGCCCTGGCAGCTAAAGTTGAAGTTAAGGATGAATGGATCATTGATTTAAGATGTTCACATCACATGACTGGTGATAAAGGTAAATTCTTGAACTTTCAGGAATATAATGGAGGTCTGGTAAGATTTGGAGATGATAAAGCTTGTTTGATCAAAGGAAAAGGTACAATATCTCTTGATGGTAAGCATAATACTAACAATGTTTATTGTGTGGAAGGTTTAAAGCATAATCTTTTGAGTGTTGGTCAATTAGTTGAAAAAAGATTTCAGTTACAATTTAAGAATGGTAAATACAAAATTATGAACAGAATTGGTTTGGAAATTGCAACTGGTAATCAAACTAGAGGTAATATCTTTCATTTGAATAACAATGAAAAGACATGCTTGATTGCACACATTGGTGAAAGTTGGCTATGGCATCATAGACTCTGTCATGTAAATTTTGATTGCATGTTAAAAATTAGTACTACTAAGGTAGTCAAAGATTTACCTAAGATTGTCAAGCCTCACAATCAGGTATGTAAGGAATGTCAATTTGGAAAACAAGTTAGAGCATCTTTTAAAAGTATTCCATAAAAATCAAATAATGCTCTTGACCTAATTCAAACTGATATATGTGATCCAGCTAGAACTAAAAGCTTGCAAGGTGATATATATTTCATGCTAATTATTGATGACTATTCTAGAATGTGTTGGGTTACTTTTCTCGGAGAAAAATCAGAAGCACTTGGGAAGTTCAAACTATTCAAAGCAATGGTAGAGAATGAAACTAGTAAGAAAATCAAATGTCTGAGATTAGATCAAGGAGGTGAATTTACATCTAAGGAATTCAATGCATTCTGTGAAGTGAATGGAACTAGAAGATAGTTATCAACACCCCAGACACCACAGCAGAATGGAGTTGTAGAAAGGAAAAACATAACTTGATGAAGTTGAGGAAATACAACTTCAAAGATCCCAAGAACACCTGCATGCAAATACCTGTCACAAGAGAAGAATGGAGGCACATAAAGCAAAAAAACATAAATGCTCTGAAGAAGAAAATTATCATTCAGAAAGGGAATCAATTTAATGAACAAGTACAATACAATCCTTATAAAAGGATAATAGAAACCCTAAAGAAACCCTAAAGGGATAATGTGTATTTAATTATTAGAATAATTATTAAATACCTACAATATTTATTAAATGCCTAAGTTTAGCTTAAGCGTAGAGTTTAATAGACTAATAATTAAATAAATAATTATTAGCTAATACAAGATAACTCTAACACCCCCTCTTAAGATGAACTTAGGGAGTAGCTAAAAAACTAAATGCATGAAGCAAAAAATGCAACTACATGATGAAGGCAAATTTGGGTCCTGGCAACAAGGCCTAATGAGGTACCCAATCACAACCAAATCTCTATGAACCGAAGAAATAGAGAAAACCACATGGGAAAAAAACTCTACTCCAAAAAGAGATGGAAAAGCAAGAAGAACACCACTAAAGCAAGAAATAGCTACAAACGTTGTCGAAGAGTAATTGCTGATCTGAAGAACCTCCACTGAAATAGAACATGACAAGGTAGAGAAGACTGTAATCTGCATGAGTGCCCTCAAATGACACTACTTGAATCAGATGACAAACAAAGGCAAACAACTAAACTCGAAGATATAGATGGCATGAGACACCAAAGCCTGAAGAGTTGATCAATCGAACCAAGGAAGAATTAGAACCAACAGGACAAACCTCCCCATAATGTTGAAAGGGAGAGGGATAGGTACACTGAAAAGAACGGCCAACAAGAGTTGGACGACGAAGAACCAGGAACATCAAAGGTGCTAAGAAAGTACATGGTGTCATGGAAGGGACACTCACTTGACAAACATCATAAGGTGAATGTCATGGAAGGAACACTCACTGGACAAAGGAAGATGGCAAACAACAGGCAAACATCAACCCCCTCATGGCACTTTATCAATAGTGCATGCACAACAAGGCACAAGATGTGCAAGATCCCAAGTAAACAATGCATAATGGCACTTTATCTCAGTGCATTTGCATAATTACAATGCTACAATGATAAGAATATTGGAAATAGAAACAAGAACCAAAATAGAGACATCCTTCCCAGAGAAGAGATCCTAGAACCTGAAACAACTAAGATATCCACCAGAATGCTGAAAAGCAAAAAATTGAATAAAATATGCATGGAGTAGAATTTGGAAATAAAACTTAGTTGGCTAGAAAGTACACAGGACATGCTTTCCAAAAATATAAACTTTTCAAAAAACGGAGGTTGGATGCTCATTCTATGGCTCCCGGAGTGCAAAAAATAGTCCTCACTTTGACTGGAAAATAAAAAAGTCAAATAGAAAAATTAGAAAAAATTACCAACATGCTGAGGTCCATCTCGAAACTAGCTTTCCAATGCCTATTTGTTTTTGAAAAAACAACTCTGTATGCCCAAGTTATGGCCAAAAGAAAAAAAAACCCCTCTTTTTGGACATAAAAAGGGTAAAAAAAATTTTAAAAATAAATTATTTTTTTTTAATTTTTTTTTCACGAAAATTTTCTGACGCATTTGCAAGTACAGCCGTATGGATTTTTGTGCCTCGTAAAGTGTGCCAATGAAAAAATCATGGCCCAAATGCACTTGTCACCGAAATAGGTCAAATTATATATCAAAATGAATGGAAACGCTCTTCGGAAGCCAACAATGAGATTTGTTTTGGCCCAAACTGCTCTGATTTTTTTAATGATTTTTTTGACAAATTTCTCAAAATTCGTGCCAAAAAAAGGCAAAACCCAAGAAAAAATTTCAGAACTCAAATTCGTCGAAAATTGACAAATTTTATATGGAATGGGGGTTTTGGGGCGTTCTGAGCTCAACAGCGAGGTTCGTTTGAGCCCAAAATGATCAGAAACAAAACAGCTACCCCAGATCCAATAAAAAAGCTCTAAAAAAACTTGAAACCCTCCTCCGAAAAATCTTCTGAAAAATCAGGAACAAGCAGCAGCAAATGTAGGCTCTGATACCATGTAGGAGTTGAGAAAATACAACACCACAGGAGCCCAAATGATCTCTGCAAGCTGAAAAACCTGTTACAAGGAGAAGCAAGGAAGCAAATACAGAAAAACAAATACACAGAGAATATGCTAAAAAAGAGAGAGCTCAATATTCACAAAAATATGTAATGTAATTCTTACAATGAAAAGAAAGAACTCAACCTTTAATAGGTCAAGAAACCCTAAAAGGGAGAACCTAGGTTTGCACATTATAATTAATTATATGCACCTAAAGTTAGCTTACATGTAAAAGAGATAAAAGGAACTTAAATAATTAAACAAATAATATTTAATTAATCAAGTAAATACCCGAATACTCTAACACCCCCCCTTAAGCTAGACTTAGGGAAATACAACTTCAGAGATCCCAAGAACACCTGCATGCAAATACCTGTCACAAGAGAATAAAGAAAAAAAACATAAATGCTCTGAAGAAGAAGATTATCATTCAGAGAGGGAATCAATTTAATGAACAAGTACAATACAATCCTTATAAAAGGATAATAGAAACCCTAAAGAAACCCTAAAGGGATAATGTGTATTTAATAATTAGAATAATTATTAAATACCTACAATATTTATTAAATGCCTAAGTTTAGCTTAAGCGTAGAGTTTAATAGACTAATAATTAAATAAATAATTATTAGCTAATACAAGATAACTCTAACATAGCTATCTTGGATGCACCTAGAAGTATGTTATCAAAAGCAAATCTTCCACATGTATATTGGAGAGAGGCAGTAAGAATAGCGGTCTATATATTCAACAAAGTTCACATCAAAGGAGAAACCGGTAAGACCCCTCATGAACTACGGTTTGGTATTACTCCTCTTAAATATTTCAGAATATTTGGAAGCAAATGATATATTAGAAGAGATGAGTATATTGAAAAATTTGATCCTAGAAGTGATGAAGGAATATTTCTTGGTTATTCATCTAAGAGCAAGGCATATAGATGTTTTAACAAGAGATTGCAGAAAATTGTTGAGAGTACAAATGCAAAGATTGATGAATTTAGAGGAACTTTAAAGTATATAGACTCTGAACTGGCAATAAAAATACTGACAAATGAACCTACATTGAATCTACGAGTATAGAATGAAGATCCAATTACACCGGTATCATCTGAAAATTCCATTGTATTTGAGGAACAGCAGCAAACGAAGACACCACGGTATGTAAGAATAAATCACTCTGAAAATCAGATAATTGGAAACAAGTATAAATGAGTTATGACAAGAGAAAGACTGGCAAATGAAGAGGTATGTCTTATTTCTAAAATTGAACCATCATCAATTAATGAGGCATGTGAAGATAAACATTGGATTAAAGCTATGGAAGAGGAACTAGAACAAATTGAGAAGAATAACACATGGACATTAGTTCCCCAGCCTAAAGACAAAAATGTGATTGAAACTAAATGGGTATTCAGAAACAAACTTAATGAAGATGGTAAGGTAATCAAAAATAAAGCAAGACTACTATGTAAGGGATATTCACAAAAAGAAGGAATTGATTATAATGAAACATTTGCACCGATAGCTAGAATTGAGGCAGTCAGATTATTCTTGGCTTTTGCAGCACACAAGAACTACAAAGTATATCAAATGGATATTAAATATGCATTTCTGAATGGAGATCTTGAAGAAGAAGTTTACATTGAGCAACCTGATGGATTTTCTTTGACAGATAATAAAGATATGGTTTGTAGGTTAAGAAAAGCTTTGTATGGGTTGAAGCAAGCTCCAAAAGCTTGGTATGCAAGATTGGATAAGTATCTTTTGAAGAATAGATTTTCTAAAGGTAACGCTGACAACAACTTATACTATAAAGTGACTAATGGTGACATCTTGTTTAAAGGAAGTTATTGTTGATGATATAATCTTTGGAGGAGAAGATGGATTATGTAAAGACTTTTCTATTGAAATGCAGCATGAATTTGAAAAGTCTATGATTGGAGAAATAAAACTCTTTTTAGGATTGCAGATTTTACAAACTGATAAAGGTATATTCTTAAGTCAATCTAAGTACTTGAAGGAGTTACTAAAGAAATTTGGGATGGAGAACTCTAAACCAGTAAGCACACCTATGACTACAAATGAAAAATTATCACTAAGAGATGAATCTACACCTGTTAATCCGACTAGGTAAAAATGTATGATAGGAGGGCTACTGTATTTGACTCAAACAAGACCTGATATTATGAATGCAGTATGTATTGTTTCAAGATTTCAGAGTAATCCTAGAGAAAATCATGAATCAGCAATAAAAAAGATTTTCTGATACTTACAAGGCACTACAAATCTTGGTTTATGGTATTCTAGAGATGAAAACTTTGAATACTAAAGAGTAGATTGCAGATATTTTCACTAAGCCTTTGCCTAAGGAGACCTTTGAATATCTTAGAGACCATCTTGGGGTCATACCCCCACCGGTAGAGACTTAGACAGTTGATGATTGTCATCAACTGGCAGAACTAACAAAGAAATCTTTTACTCTGGCTTTGATGAGGAGAGCTACTTCTCAGGGAGAGTAGTTGGCATACTGGATGGGTTGGTATTTTGTATTTGAACCTAGATTTTGTATTGGCTTTGGCATTTGATGTCAAAGAGGGAGAGATTGATATGGAAAAATACAAGGAAAACACATGTTACTCTCAGGGGGAGAGATTGTTACTTTGGATAGATTGATTATGAATCTTGATTTCTGGTTATGATCTCTTTTGGGAGATTATTGGTTTATTGGTATTTGGCATTTTTATTTTGGCACTTTGATGGTTTTTCCATCTTGTGTTGCCATCAATGCCAAAGGGGGAGATTGTTGGTATTTTGACATGGTTTTGTCATTGATGTCAACACCTATCAGCACTTATCAACTCTGGCACCTTGGAGGATCAGCAATGTTCACTTGCAAGCAAGTGACTTATGCACAGTCACCGGTATCTGGTACACCGACAAGATATATTGTTCACCGGCACTTGTAATGACTTGGAAAACATCTGGTTATGTCAAAGACATTGTTTGGACACTTTGTCTTGGAGATTTGTTCATTGGCATATTCATATTTGCATATTTGTTGTTACCGGTAAATAGGTCCAGGTTATGCACCGGCAGGCTTATCTATCCAGATCAGCATGACATGCTTTGGAGATGATTTTGTTGTTATTGTAAATGCATTAAGCTGACATGTTGAATTGGATATTGCATCGGTTATTGATTACTTGTAATTATTTTATTGTAATATCTTTGGCCAACCTACTAAAATTGGTCTTAGGTTATGATATATATGTAAGATCTTATTTGTAAGATCGATATGTGATAGGGATAAGGAATTGTAAGAAGGTATATGCAAGAATAATAAGAGCTATACACACAGACATCATTTGAAGGTGAAGAAAGGTATTTGTAAAGACAATCAGAATTACATTGGTACTGAATCCAGCATATGAAGATGCTATTTTGAGAAGTATATCTTTATTGGATTTAACCATCCAACTGTAGTCAGTGTGACTCCTATTTGTGTTTGAGCAGTGAGCTCTAGGTGCTTGGCCTTTCTGCATGTGCAGACCCCATTTGTATACACATACTATTCATAGTAGTATCATCTCATTGTGGGTAAGGTTTCCCACTATGGTTTTTCCCCTTATAGAATTTCCACATACAAATATTGGTGTTATGTGTTGTGGATGTTATTGTCTTTCTGTTTCATGCATTAATCTTTACCGGTACTGTAATTAACTGATAAACTGTCTACTGGCATAAAGTTTGGTTTACTGGTATTAAGCATTAAGGTTGGTTAAGTTGTTTTTGGTTTAAATTTATTTGACAACTGATTCAGCCCCCCCCCCTCTCAGTTGTCTCCGGGACCTAACAGAGAAGAGGTTGACATATTGAAGATCTAAGTGAAGATGAAGGAGAAGAAGCCTTAGTAGAAGAAGTAAACCTAGCGGCAATTGATCCAGATGAAGAAATGTTTTTAAGGGTTTTGAGTAGGGCGAACACTAAACCTCATTTTACCCCACCAAAATATGATGGGAAGTTGGATTCATATGAATTGATGGATTGCATCTCAGAGATGGAGAAGTATTTTGATTTTGAAAACACTACAGAAGAGAGGAAGGTGAAATATGCCTATACTTGGTTGAAAGGTCATACATCTCTTTGGTGGGAGCATTTGAAAGTTGATAGACAAATAAGAGATAAAGAAAAGATTAATACATGGAATCAGATGATTGCTAAGTTGAAATCAAAGTTTGTCCTGGCGAATTATCAAGTGGATTTGTTTCAAAAATTGTAGAACCTGAGACAGAAGGAATCTAGTGTGAAGGAGTACACCGAAGCATTTTACAAATTGAACATCAAATCTGGACATGTTGATGATGAAGGTGAACAAATTGCAAGATATTTGAATGGATTACAGATATCTATACAAGATAACTCAATGGTCAAATTGGAAAGTGTTGAAGAGGCTTACCAGTATGCACTAAATGCTGAAGAGAAAGTGAACAAAAGACATGAGTAGAGACAGAGGTAGAGGTGGAAGGTTTACCAGAAGAAGATTTCAAGGAGGGGGAGGATATACCGAAGGAAGAGGAACCACTACAGATCAAAACAAGGACAAGGAAGTGAGAAAAGAAGGTAATTCATACCGAAAGGATGATAAAAATTTCTATCAAAGGAGAGAACTAGATGGTTATCAGAATGAGAAATTTGGAAGACAAGACAAGAGGACATTTAGAGGAACTTTCTTTAAGTGTGGAGGAGAAGGACATCATGCATTTGAATGTAAGAAGATAGAGGCTATCAGAAGAGCAGCAGTGGTGGAAGAAAACCCCACTAGATCAAACAATAAACCAGAAGATGGAGAACTATTGATGATGAGGAAAGCTTTGTGTCATACTAGAGGAGATGAAGAAACCTTACAGAGGAAGAATCTATTCAAGACGAGATGTAGGGTATCCAGTAAGTGTTGTAAAGTTGTTATTGATCGTGGTAGTTTAGATAATCTTGTTTTAGAAGAGATGGTGAATAAGTTGAAATTAAAGAGATTGAAACACCCTTAGCCTTATCAGATAGCATGGATTTAAGATGAACATAAGTTGTTAGTAAGTGAACAGTGTTTGGTAAAATTAAAAATTGAGAATTATCATGATGAATTTTTGTGTGATATTATGCCTATGGATATTTGTCATCTTCTATTGGGAAGACCTTGGAAGTTTGATAGACAGGCAATACATGATGGGAGGAAGAGTACATACACTATTGTGGCCAATGGGATGAAGCAAACCTTGTTACCTTTGGAGGAACCTTTGAAGAGCGAAGTCTATGCAAATACTAGAATCTATTTAGTAGATGGAAGGAAATTTATGGATGGACTGAGACACGATAATGTGTGTTTTGCCTTAATTCCTAAGAAGACTAGGAAACCAAAACTAGAAGGAGAACACCCGAAAGAGATAAGGGATTTGTTGACAGAATATGAGGACATCATTTCAGATAATGTACCTGATGGATTGCCACCTGTTAGAAGTATTAGTCATTGCATGGACTTGGTTCCCCAAGCTAGTTTTCCTAACAAAGCTGCACACTGGTTGACACCGATAGAGAATGAAGAACTGAATAGAGAAGTGAAGGAGTTGTTGAAGAAGGTTTGATCAGGGAGAGTATGAGCCCTTATGTAATACCAGTAGTATTAGCACCTAAGAAGAATGAAGAATGGATGATGTGTACTGATTCAAGAGCAATAAACAAGATCATAGTGAAATATTGGTTTCCTTTACCTCGGATGGATGACATAATGGACTGTTTGAGTAGAGCAAAATAATTTATAAAGATAGATTCGAAGAGTGGATATCATTAGATCAGGATCAAAGAAGGTGATGAGTGGAAGACAACATTTAAGACAAATGAAGGACTATATGAATGGTTGGTGATGCCTTTTGGATTGACTAATGCACTGAGCACTTTCATAAGGCTGATGAATGAGGTATTGAAGAAATTCTTGGGTAAGTTTGTTATTGTGTATCTGGATGACATTCTGATTTTTAGTAGAACAAAAAATGAGTATTTGTTGCAGTTAAGACAAGTTTTATAGAGGTTGACAGAAGAGAAGTTGTTGATCAATATCAAGAAGTGTACTTTCATGAAGGATGAGCTAGTCTATTTAGGATTTTTTATATCTAAGGATGGTTTGAAGATGGACCCTGAGAAAGTGAAAACCATTGTTGAGTGGCCTACACAAAAAAGCAATGGAGAGGTAAGATCATTTCATGGATTGGCTAGTTTATGCCTAAAGTTTATCAAAAATTTCAATTTAGTTTGTAACCTTATGACTAAGACCATGAAAGGAAATCAGAAGGAATTCAAGTGGACCACTGGAGCAAACAAAAATTTTGAATTGTTGAAGCAGAAAGTGACTAAGCAACCTGTATTAGCTTTACTAGATTTTAATAAGGTATTTCAAGTGGATTGTGATGCAAGTGGAACAACAATAGGAGCAGTTTTGAGTCAAGAAGGGAGATCAATAGCCTATTTCAGTGAGAAATTGAATGATGCCTGGAAGAGATATTCAATGTATGATTAGGAATTTTATGTCATATTTCAAGCCTTAAATAAATGGAGACACTACTTATTGCCTAAGGAGTTTGTGTTGTACATAGTTCATCAAGCTTTGCAGTATGTGAATAGTCAGAGTAAGTTGAATCAGACACATATGAGATGGGTAGATTCTTCCAGAGTTACACCTTTGTGTTGAAGCATAGAAGTGGGAAATATAACAAAGTTGATGATGCATTGAGTAGGAGAAGGAATTTGCTGACAGAAATGAGAGTGACAGTATTAGGTTTTGAAGATTTGAAGACCTTGTATTATGAAGACTTGGATTTTGCAAAACCTTGGAAAGTATGTAGAGAACCAGTTATGGTTGATAGGAGAAAATGGTTGGATTATTTAATTCAGGATGGGATTTTATTCAGGGGAGTTTAGTTGTGCATACTTAAGAGTTCCATGAGAGAGAACCTAATAAAAGAGAAACATAATGGAGGTTTAGCTAGACATTTTGGCATTGAGAAAACAGTTGCATTGGTGAGTAAGAAATACTTTTGGCACCAGATTTATAAGGATGTTAAGAAATATGTGTAGAGTTGTAGAGTTTTTCAAGTTGCAAAAGGTAGTAGTAAAAATGTGGGATTGTATAAACCTTTGACAGTACCGGTAAGACCTTGGGAAGATATAAGCATGGATTTTGTACTTGGATTGCCTAAGACACCCAAAGGGAATGATTCTATATTTGTGGTAGTGGATATATTTTCAAAGATGGCTCATTTCATACCTTATAAGAAGACATCAGATGCATTACATGTAGCGGACCTAGTTTCAAGGAAGTGGCGAGATTGTATGGATTACATAAGAGCATAGTTTCAGATAGACACTAAGTTTGTTGGTTGGTTTTGGAGAACACTTTGGAAGACGATGAAGATGGATTTGAAGTTCAATTCTATTTTTTATCCATAGACTGATGGACAAACAAAAGTTGTTAACCGGAGCTTGGGAAACTTGTTGAGATGTTTAGTGGAAGATAAAACTGGAAGTTGGCATTTGATCCTTGTACAAGCAGAGTTTTCCTACAACAATTTAGTGAATAGAAGTACCAAAAAAATATCTTTTGAGATTGTTACTAGAGTGCATCATAAAGGAATATCATAATTGAGAGACATTAGCAGTGAAGACCGAAAGAGTACAGAAGTAGAAGATTTTGCAGATCACATGGCAGCATTGCATATTCAAGTTAAACAACATTTGGAAGACATGAAACAAATATAAAGAGAAGGCAGATGGGAAGAGGAGGCATAAGGAATTTAAATTTGGCAATGAAGTGATGGTATATTTGAGAAAAGAGAGATTCTCAGTAGGAACTTATAATAACTTGCTGATGAAGAAGTTTGGGCCCTATAAGATTTTGAGAAAGTACAATTCTAGAAATGCATATGAAGTGGAGCCACCAGATAGTCTAATTATTTCACCTATATTCATCATTGTAGATCTTCATGAGTGCCATGAACCAGAATTCAATGAGGACAGTGTTGTAGACCTTGAGAAATAATTTCCCCAGAAGGAACCGGATCAGATTGAAGATATTTTGGACATTAGGATTGGGTGTAGTACCCGGAACAGTCAGTACAAATAATATCTTCTAAAGTGGAAGAGAAAACAAGTTGAAGATTCATCTTGGATTTCTCAGGAAGAGGTAGACCACCTTGGTTTCCCTCTAACCCAAGCAAAGTGAGAGGATCACTTTTCATTAACCCTGGATGTTTGATGCAGGAGCATCCTCAGTTCACAACAATCTTGCATCAACCAAAAACATTTCCTTTATGTATTGTTTGCAGTTTTAGTTTTGTTTTTGTGTGTTTCATTTGTGGCTTACTGAATCCTGTGGAGTTGGATTCTAATTGAATACTTGAACATCTTTCTTTATTTCAGACTGCATCTCATTTGGGTCACTTTCCGACAAGATATTCTATCAGTTTCCATGGTTGTTCCTTCATTACCAGTTGCCTGAGACCTATTCTGGTGATCTACCAAAACCCATTTCAAATCTTGCGGAGCCTTGAGCATTGATTTCAATGTTCCTTGGCATGTAGCCAACCTTCTTCATTTCATCCTTTGGATTTATCAGAGGAATCTCTTGGCAGAGGTCTAGCTTGTCCATTTTGCATGTTAGGTCTTGTTCTTCAGGTTTTCATCCCTTTTGGACCAACTGGCTCCTTTGGATCGATATATATATATATATATATATATTTGTAATCATTATTTAGAATGGAATCAATTAGAATCTATCAAATTATCAGATAGACAGACTATGCCTAGAAGATAGATCTTTCGATTCAAGGTCTCGGTTGTGACCTATTCTATCAGGATTTTGTGTCGGTATGTTGTAACCCGGTTGTTACCGGTTGGATGTAATCAAATTTCATGCAATAAAACTATCTATTCTACATTGCCTCCATCATATATGTGTTATTCCATTGTGTTTACTCTTGCTGACCAGTCCGGACTAATCTCCTTGAGGCTCCTCCTCATCGGTGACTGCTTCATATTCTTATCTTATCATTATGTTATCATTCCAATTCAAGAACAGATCAAGTCTACGGAGTATAAAATTACATCAAGACATATTCTTGTGTGGGGGAAAAAGCGAGACTAGGTTATCATGCCCTAATCCTACCTCTTGTCACACATTACGGAATACGAAAGAGCCTAGAGGTATCACATAATTGGCTACTTCTTTTTGTGAAAGAGAGAGCCACAGGCTACCTATTAGGATTCCTATTCCTTCGTTGTATTTGAAAGGTAAGAGTATGCAAGTCCAATTCCTAACCCTAAAATGCAAGTATGAACTAATAACAAGATTGCAGAATTGAACTTAAACAATGGAAAGCTGTAAGTACAAAGATAAGACAAGAATGCAAATGCATACCCGGAGTCAAAATCTAAGTGGAAATGTTTAGGACAGGGGCGCGGGTGCCACTGTCCTGATTCTGTCCTAGAACTACACCTGAAACCGTTGTTTTGCACTCTGGAAAACTGTCTGAAATGTTGTCTGTCAGAAGGACCAGGGCACCCAGCACCTCTGTCCCAGGGACCAGGGTGCCCAGCGCCCCTGTCCTGACAGGACCAGGGCGCCCCACGCCCCTGTCCTAGTATCCTGCTCTACAATTTGGTGTGGGGTGCTGTCTCGACCTGCTTCTTCCGGATCTGCAACCTGCAGCGTCGTCCGAGTCTGGAAACCTGCACTTATATCTTAAAAAGGTGTTTGGGTGGCTATATAGGGTTTTGCCTTAGTCAAACCCCCACTTCGGTGATTTCCACCTCCACGAATAGCCAAGTTGTATTGTAAAAGTAATGTGTGTGCAGACCTTGTGTGTGTGCAAGATCTAAAATGCAAGTAAGCAAACTAGAGCAACCTAGAAAGTAAACCCTAATTGCTTGTAAATGATAATGTAAATGCTCTAAATCAAGATGCAAAGCGATCTAAAGCATGGATAAATGAGATATTGAAGCTTATGCAAAGACATGAAAACAATATGAAATCATACCCAACCCTCAAGGGAGGAGTACAAGCCAATCTTCAGTCGGTAATCTCCTATTGTTCTCCAATGTCTTCCAAGCCCTAAATGGATGGATGGAATTGATAAATGCTTGATAGAGGGATGTTGAATGTTGTTGAAGTCTTCAAAGATCTTCTCTTTCGCTGCATATGAGGTTCCTGAAAACAAAATTCCCATCCTTTCAAATGAGAAAAGAGAGCTCTTATGTATGAAACCCTAGGTTGTAATTTCATCTTTTGGCCGACCTAGAGATTGAATATCCCGCCAATTTCTTGGGGTTAAGCTTTATTTTATGATTGGATCGTGCTCCTAAAATTTTGGGAAAAATGTCCGGGACCGTGTGCACTCCGGTCGCCACGGTCCCAACAACTTTTCACCAAATTTTTAGGGCCGTCAGATATGATGATTTTAGAGAGAATCCCGAAGTTACAGGTGATTTTGAGATGTTTTGACCCCCGAAATCAAGCCCCCAAGCTCAGAATAGGGCCTAATTAGGGTTTTTGATTAAGTGATGTATTGGAAGAATAAAATGAAAGGGGCACACTTTAATGGAAGGGCCCGACTTTATAATGTAGAAGATGATGAAATAGAACCTTTAGACCTAATTAATTTGATTAATTAAGTGCTAAAGGGGAAATGTAATGCAAAATGCAACTGCGCCAAGGCGGGTGCTAAACTAGGTGTTAAATTGTACTGCTTTAGCAACTGCGTACAATTTATGATGTTACATTTAGCCCCCACTTTAGCGGTCATATGAGTACTATGTGCATATGCAAGGTAAAGTATAGAAAGTAAACATCATTTGAAAAAGGATATATCCATAAGTTGTCGGACGAAGCCCCCAGCGGTATCTGCAGTACACAGTTAGGAATCGCACCCTACAAAACACACGTTAGATCACAAAATCACCTAATGCTTACTAAGGAAGGTGATGAAATTTGTGAGTAGCTATATGCCCCCCCCTATTTCGACTTGCTTATTAGGGAGGTGAAATAGGGTAGCATGTTTACTTACGACAAATTGTGTAAGAGAGTATTTGATGAGGGATGTTCACTAAAAAGGCTTCATCATAGCACTTTTTGGAACATTCCGAGAGTAGGGGAGTGAAAATACGATTCCTACGCAACAAACGGTTCAAAAATTGCATCTCCCAAACTCAAGTTATGATGAAATGAGTGAAAGAGGAAAATTAGGGTTTTGGAAGTAAATGTAAAGGAATGAACGTATATACCTTGAAAGAGACATTTGCATTTGTCACTTTGTTGATTCTGAGTACTGTTCATTGCAGTGGAGCCCACATAGCCATCATCATGCCTTCACGATGACCGGAGCGTCCCACTAGGATTGAGATCATGCGACAGGCCGTGATCGACGACGAGCCACTGGACGAGGTGAGTTGACTGAACTTTGACTTTTGATTTTCTGCATTTGACTTTCTGTGATCATTTGTGGGCCCTGAAACCCGACCATGGGTCCCACACAGGGTGCCATGGTCCCTGTGGGGCGCCATGGTCCCTTCAGGGCGCCATGGTCCCCTCAGGGCGCCATGGTCCCTGACAAGGCACCATGGTCCCAATCAGGACCTGGCGAGAGATGCCAGGGTCAACATACGATGTTTGACAGTTTGCATGAATGATTTTTGATGATTGAGTACTGATTATAGTTATGTTTTTGTGATGCAGGGTCTCCCGTACATGAGAGAGCACACGGCGGGGTAGATTCTTCGCAGTTTGCGAGATCAGATTCCCCGACTTACTCAGGCAGAGAGAGACACCTTGTCGATAGTAGGTTTGTGGTCTATGATTCTTATGCCGGCCATCCGATTTCATCCCGCGATGCTGATGGCACTCATGGAGCAATGGGATCCTGACACATGCACATTCCAGCTTCTAGTAGGGGAGATGATGGTGACACTTGAGGATGTGTACCGCATTCTTCGCCTACCGATCAGAGGAGCTACCGTGACATATGCGACCGATCGGTCAGTAGAGGATTATTAGAGGGAGTAGGTATATTGCATAGGGAGAGTCATGCCGAGCGAGACGAGAGGTCGTATCATGGTCAGCTGGCTCTTACACCCTATAGGAGAGGTGCCCCTCATGAGACGTCTTATGATAGCCATCATTGCACTAGTTGTTTGCCCTAATGGGCGAGGTACACACATGCATGGGGGTCTCACATGGTGCATCAGAGCTATGGAGAGACACAGGAGAGTATATGCCTGGGGTCAGAGTATGCTTGCACATCTCTATCACGACCTCGAGGAGTATGTTTTCAGACAAGGTTGCAGCTTGATGACATGCACACTTCTGCAGGTGTGGATATTTGAGCACTTTACATGCACCAGGCCTGTCGGCTATCCGATGAGTACAGCTATCGAGCGACCTAGGGTATTTGCTTATCCACTTACCAACGAGTGGAGATTTGGAGATCTATTGTATTGGAGAGTGATAGTTGACAAATTGACAGCCGAGGTGACTGTGTGGAGACCATATCTGCAGATGCACAGATGGGATGGGATGGAGAGACAGTTAGCATGCCTACAGAGGAACCACCTATTGAGAGGACGATATCCACACATCATAGTCCCATTCTACTATGACCGAGTATGGAGGCAATTTGGGCTAGAGTAGTGTGTCCCAGCCGATGTGCCCATCTACACTCGACACTCACGAGTCCTTCCCCAACCCAGAGCAGTAGCGAGACTGACGATAGACGATATCAAGATCACAGATATAGAGGGGTCCGATTAGGACGTGGTCATTGATTATGCTGCAGACCCCGGGGCACAGCGTAGGTATCATTCCTGGTTTATGAGATCATACCCAGGGCCTATCTTTCCACCAGATCACCCGACAGGCCATCTAGGTCCATGGAGGCATGGAGATCGAGATGAGGATCAGGGATCCAGATCGGAGGAGCTAGAGGAGGGAGAGGATCATGAGGAGGCAGGAGGTCCTGATCCGCCTATAGGAGATCAGCCTAGTGCCAAGGAGGAGGAGGATGAGGATGACGATGAGGAGGAGAGAGATGATGATGAGGAGAACGAGGATGCAGATGAGGATGAGGATGCAGATGAGGATAGAGATGATGAGGAGGAGTCAGATGCAGCTCCTCACCATTCAGGGGATGATACCGTAGCCTTAGATCCTCCCGTTATTCCCCTACAGAGACCTGCACCTATCATACACAGATCGTTCGAGTGCGGGGAGCCTAGTAGTTCCCAGTCACAGATGCTACCATATCATGATCCCTACTAGCGTGAGGGAGATCTAGGTATAGTAGATTTATATTGATTGATTGATGTTTTGATGATATAAAATGGTACTAACACAAAATCTATTCTACTGCTACAGCTAATGTGCAGGAGTGGCGCTCCTTGATCTAGCAAGCAGTGACAGATATCTCTACGACAGCGTAGATCCCTAGTTCCTCACAGGTTGCTTATAGACCTCAAGGGAACGCGGGTCGGCATGATGATTTGTTTTCCCCATTTCGAGTACAGGTAGAGATATGGAGGGAGAGAGAGCAGGCTCTATCAGAGGACCTTCAGTGAGCACAGCGTGATCTAGCAGTAGCTCAGGCTGAGGCTACCTCGTATCGCGCTATCCTTATGGATAGGGATCGTAGGAGTTCCTCTCGGAGCCATTCACGATCTATATCATGGTATACACCTATGGGTCCACCTGCACGGCCGGATCAGGAGGGAGCATCTAGTCGTCACTCTCCGGCCACCAGCCCTAGGGATAGAAGATGATTTTATGATGTAGGGTAGGTCACATTTTGGATGTGTAGTGACCTACCTTTGTATATTGATCCACACATATATATATATATACATGCTTCTTTGTTTCAAACATGTTATCTTTAATGCCTAAACAATGTGTATTGTGATTAAAGTTAATACATTTGGTAGATGTACATGTATGTTCTGAATTTAATTTCCATGTGATTGATTTCTCAATGCTCCATGATTAAATTGATACATGTGTGACTTAATTAAAATATTTGATCAAGTACTATATTGATGATAAGGAAGAAAGTATGTATTAAGCCTACGAATCATATAACCAATGTGATTTAATTTGAATTTAAACACAACATGACATGATTCAACTTAACACATAAAAACATTGTATAATATGTCAACATAATGAAAATGTAAATCTTTTGTAATTTACATAAATGAATTCAAGACAAACCATAAAGTAAAGACACATGCTTGTCAGGAACAAAGCAATATAGATTTAACAAAACATCATTTAATTCCATTTGCTCTAACAAAGATATGCTAACATATTATCCAATTTTGAAGAAGTGAAAAAGGAAATAGATAAATGATAAGGAATGAGGCATTAAGCATAGTATCTACGCAAGTGCATAGCGTTTATAGGGTCTTTAAGAGGCATACCGTCTACATCCGCTATTTTGTAAGCACCTAATCCATAATCTTCAATAACGATATACAGTCCAAGCCAATTAGGACTGAATTTTCCCTTTTCTTCAGGTAAGGCATTCACATTGCATTGATTCTCATAGAGCACTAAGTCACCCACTGAGAAGGAATGTTGAATAACCTTATCATTATAGTTTTGTTATAGAGTTTTGTGATACGCTTGAATATGCTCAAGAGCATTTATACGCTGTTCATCAAGCATCTCAAGCTGTTGGAGTCTTTGTTCTCTATAGGAGTCATCATCTATTATACCTTTGAGAGAAACTCTAAGTGATGGAATCTCTAATTCTAAAGGCATAATAGCATCAGCACCATAAACAAGATTATAAGGAGTAGTTCCCGTGGCAATTCGTACACTCATTCGGTAGGCCCAAAGAGCATAGATTAGTTGGGTACTCCAATCCTTACCATGCTTATTCACGGTTTTGCGAAGAATTTGTTCGATTATTTTATTGGATGATTCGGCTTGACCATTTGATTGAGGATAGTATGGTGTAGAAAATCGATGTTTGATATGATATTTCTTAAGGAATTGCTTCACATCTTTATTCTTAAATGATGTCCCATTATTAGATATTATAGTGGAAGGTATCCCAAATCGAGAAATAATGTTTTCTAGAAGAAATCGACAAATCACTTCAGCTGTAGTGGAGCGAAGAGGAACAGCTTCTACCCACTTTGTGAAGTAATCTGTTGCAGTTATAATGAAAACATGTCCTTGAGACGAAGGAGGAGAGATTTTACCGATGAGATCCAACCCCCATGCAGAGAAAGGCCAATAAGCTACCTGAGAACGGAGTTCTTGGGCAGGAGCATGAATCAAATTATTGTGTTGTTGACATTGATGACATTTCTTGACAAATGAAAAAGAATCCTGCTGCATAGTTTGCCAATAATATCCCATACGAAGTAATCTTTGAACCAAGGATTTTCCTCCAAAATGCCCCCCACAAGCACCTGAATGCGCCTCTTCAAGAGCAATAGGGATTTCTGATTTGTTAAGACAGCGAAGGAGAAGACCGTTATAACCCCTTCGGTAAAGAACATTAGAAAGAATGATATACCTAGCAGACAACTTGCGAACTCTAGCCCTAGTGTTCCTATTGGCGGAATCAGGAAAGGTACCATCAGTCAAGTATCTTACGATATGCGAGTACCATTCATCCGGGTCTATGAAGTCGCAACATGTCACCAGGCTGGAATCATCTACAATAGCTGGAGAAGTAAGGTTGTGAATAACAAATTTAAGATCAACCACAGGGTCCTCTAAAGATACAAGAGAAGCCACACATGCCATTGCGTCTGCATGTCGATTATCTTTTTGAGGAACAGATTCTATGGTGTAAGAATCAAATTTTTGTAACAAAGAGATAGCAAGATCTTTATATTGTGATAGCTTGTCTTGTTTTGCTTGATACAGTCCTGTTACTTGTCTTATAATCAGTTGAGAATCTCTAAAAATATGTATGTGTTTTATATTCAGAGCTAAGGCTGCCTTTATTCCTGCTATAAGAGCCTCATACTCAGCAATGTTATTGGTACATAGGAAATTGAGACGATAAGATAAGGGAATGGAGTTCTTTGTAGGAGAAATCAGAACAACACCTACCCCCGATCCCGTACGACACTTAGAGCCATCAAAATATAACTCCCAAGTTTCCTCTTTCTCTGTACAAAGAATGAAGTCGTCAGGAAAAGACTCAGGGTTAGGGAAGGAGAAAGGTGAAGGGGCCTCAGCTAAGTGATCGATCAATGCTTGCCCTTTAATTGCTCTTTGTGAAACAAATTTAAGGTCAAATTCAGTTAACATCATAACCCACTTAGCTAGGCATCCTGATAAATCAGTTTTAGAGAAAAGATGCTTCAACGGATCAAACTTTACCATGACGTGGACTTCTGAGTTTAAGAGATAATGTCTCAATTTCTGAGTCGCAAACACCAAGGCCAAGCATTGTCTTTCTATCATAGAATATCGGGTCTCATAATCGAGTAAGGTATGACTTATATAATAAACCGGACACTCCTTACCATCTTTATCATGTTGTGCCAATAATGCTACAAGAGCATTAGAGGATGCAGCCATATAAAGAAGGAAGGGTTTAGAAGGTTCAGCTGGTCGAAGGATAGGAGGATTAGCCAAATACATTTTTAAATCTTCAAATGCTTGCTGACAATCCTCATTCCATTGAAAAGTGATATTCTTTTTGAGAAGTTGAGTGAAAGGAAAAGTACGATCCGCAAGTTGAGATACAAACCTACGAATAGCTTGAATTTTTCCTTGTAAGCTTTTGAGTTGAGACACATTTCTAGGAGGTGGCATGTTGACAATAGCATCTATTTTCTTAGTATCCACCTCAATCCCATGATGCAAAACTATGAATCCTAATAGTTTTCCACTATCCACACCAAAAACACATTTTCGGGGATTCAAGCGCATGTGATATTTACGAATCCTTTCAAAGATCTGACGAAGGATATTAATATGATCTATGCGAAGAATGGATTTGGCTAAAACATCATCAACATAGTCTTCTAGAATCTTATGCATGTAATCGTGAAAGATAAGGGTCATCGCTCGTTGATAAGTTGCACCAGCATTTTTAAGTCCAAAAGGCATCATTATCCAACAAAACGTACCCCAAGGAGTGGTGAAAGCAGTTTTGAATTGATCTTGAGGGTTAATGAAAATTTGATTGTATCCTAAAAAACCATCCATGAAGGATAACAAGGCATGTCCTGCCGTAGAATCAACTATCATGTCAATGTTCGGAAGAGGGAAATCATCTTTTAAAGAAGCCTTATTTAAATCTCAGAAATCAGTACACATTCTTATTTTATTATCTGGTTTAGCCACAGCGACAATATTTGAAATCCATGGGGAATAATCAATAGGGCGGATAAACCCAGCCTCCAATAACTTTTCAATCTCAGCCTTAACAAGCAGAGCCACCTTAGGATTCATTTTTTGAATCTTTTGTTTCACGGGCTTAGCATCAGGGACTAAGACAATAGTATGAGTAACAATGTTAGGATCTATACCAGGCATGTCAGAGTATGTCCAAGCAAAGATCTCGGGGAATTCATGCAATAAATCTTCATATTGTTTTTGTTCCTCTTCATCCAAACATTTTCCAATTTTAATAACTTTTTCTTCATTGCAAGGATCCATCTTAACATTAGTGGTGTCACTTATGAGAAGATTACTTTGTTGAGGAGTATCCTTTAGCTGAGGGAATTCTTTCACAATCTCATCATTATCAATCTCTTTCCCAAAATAGGCTTCAGTGTTCAAACAATAAGGGAGTCCCCTATTGTGATGATAATGAGGAAGAGTATCATATGCTCCTAAAAATTCAGCTAAAGCATCATCGGTAGGGAAAATGTCAAAAGCATCAGCACACGAAGGATCCTCATCAATGTACTCGGGGTGTTGCATTGATAGAGAGGTAGAAATAGTATTAACACTAATACATGGTCTCTTAGAAGCTTTAGTGCACTTACAGGGATTATAGCCAAGTTCAAAGGCATGGTTGTGAAGATTATTCTCTAGAGGAACCTTTATTCCTTGTTCATGAGCGCCACAACCATTTCCATGGTACCCATGCTTAGCAAAAATGCGAAAACCATGACCATAACGATCAGCCATTTCAAAAAGAGAAGGCGGTTTTTCATAAGACAAAGAATCAAATTCTTCAGAATTAGAGGTGCGAGGAGAAGAAGTTTGAGAAGCGGCCACAAAGCTATTACTCATAGGCTCAGGTAATGTTGATTGATTTTTAGCTTCTTCCTTCTTTTCAGCTTTAAGCTCTCTAGAAGGAACCTTATATTCACCTACAAAGGTGGGATTAAAATCAAGGGATCCCCAATCGTCGTCTGCGAGAATCTTCTCAGGATCAAAATCCTTCTTATGTGTAGTTTCAAGCCGAGAAGAGTCTTCTTCAGGAGCTCCAGACTCATCCAAAGAATTTTGATCATCAGAGAGTGAGGATTCACCGATAGGTATCTTGTTTAAAGAGTCATCACTAGACGAGGGCGGCTTAGAGGCACCCCCTTTGGAAGTAGATGTTTGCAAACAAGCTTGAAAATTGGTATCACCTATCAAGGTATATGTCTTATTGTTATAAATAAATTTAACTTGTCTATGCAATGTAGAGGGGACAACTTGCATACTGTGAATCCAAGGTCTCCCTAGTAGCAAGTTGTATGTTAGATTTCCCGACATAACATGGATAGGTGTAGGCAAAGTTACAGGCCCCACTGTGATGGGTAAGGTGATAGTACCTAATGAAGTTTTAGCCACATTATCAAAGCCTCGAATAGGACGAGAGTCAGGCTCAATTAGAGATGTATCCACATTCATCTTATGCAAAAGATTAATGCTACACACATTGAGACCAGAGCCATTATCTACTAGTGTTCATCTTATAGCAGTGTCTTTCATGATAACCACAATCATCAAGGGATCATATTGATGTTGGATTTCACTAGTAGGCAACTCATCTTGGGTAAACACAATTTGAGCTTTAGGATTCATCACAGAGTTAACCAAAGATGCTATATTACTAGATGTATTCAGTGGAGGAACATTCAAATCTTTCAAGGCATCTTGTAACATTCCATGATGAGTGGAAGAAGTTTGAATCAAATCCCAAAGGGATATCTTAGCAGGGGTAACCTTAAGTTGTTCTATGAGATCATATTCCTTACTAAGAACTTGTGAAATACATGGAGCTTGCGGAAGAATTGGTTGAGGATTCGGAAGAGAAAATGGAATAACAGGAGGAGGACTAGGCTGCCTATTATTTCTAGTATGATAAGTATGGGCAACCGCATGATAACTCTCTCTAGTTATTTGCTTGGCATAACTATAAGGACTTACAGGTTTTCTTCCTTGCACGGTGATGATTGGTTTATTCGGAGTACGAAAGGAATCATGATCATACCCTCCTTGGACAATAAGGAGAGGTGATTTAGGACTTTGAAAGGTGGGAGAAGGATAAGCTCCTTGGACTTCAAAGAGAGGCTTTTTATGCTCATTCAAGTTTATCATGTTAACTAATTTAGAAGTCTTGTTCTTGTTTAAAGATTTCGATAAAGCCACAAAGTCATCAAGAGCATCATCCAACAAAGCATGATCATATCTATTAAAAGGTTTATCTTTTGATTCAAAAGGAGACATCTCCTCATAGAGGGGATTGTTGAAAACAACCATGTTACTAGATTTAGTGGAAGAGTTGATAGGAATGTACCCTTGAGAGGACTCATTCAACTTATCTTTCTCATCGCAACGAAATGGCATAGTAACAAGGTTTATGAGTTTTTGGTAAAATGAAGGTTTAGCATCTTTAGGGTTCAAAAACTCATCTAAAGCTTCATCTAATTCATCTTGGCTATACTCATAATAATCATCATAAGCATGAACATTTTGCAAATAAAAGTCTGACATTTTGAAATGAAAGTTGCATGAAAATTAAACACACAATGCAAAGAAACACACTCCTTTTTTTTTTTTTTTTTAATGAAAATGAAATGAAAACACACTAAATCTAGATCTAGATCTAACAAATGCAATGCAAGAAGAAGCAATGATAGTTTCACGTCGGGTTCACCAAAATGTGTGGGGGAAAAAATGAGACTAGGTTATCATGCCCTAATCCTACCTCTTGTCACACATTACGGAATACGAAAGAGCCTAGAGGTATCACACAATTGGCTACTTCTTTTTGTGAAAGAGAGAGCCACGGGCTACCTATTAGGATTCCTATTCCTTCGTTGTATTTGAAAGGTAAGAGTA
This sequence comes from Cryptomeria japonica, assembly GCF_030272615.1. NCBI lineage: Eukaryota > Viridiplantae > Streptophyta > Pinopsida > Cupressales > Cupressaceae > Cryptomeria > Cryptomeria japonica. Next base: position 42,445,557 of record NC_081406.1, on the reverse strand, counting down.
TGCAAGTCCAATTCCTAACCCTAAAATGCAAGTATGAACTAATAACAAGATTGCAGAATTGAACTTAAACAATGGAAAGCTGTAAGTACAAAGATAAGACAAGAATGCAAATGCGTACCCGGAGTCAAAATCTGAGTGGAAATGTTCGGGACGGGGGCGCGGGTGCCACTGTCCTGATTCTGTCCTGGAACTGCACCTGAAACCGCTGTTTTGCACTCTAGAAAACTGTCTGAAATGTTGTCTGTCAGGAGGACCAGGGCGCCCAGCGCCTCTGTCCCAGGGACCAGGGTGCCCAGCGCCCCTGTCCTGACAGGACTAGGGTGCCCCACGCCCCTGTCCTGGTATCCTGCTCTGCAATTTGGTGTGGGGTGTTGTCTCAACCTGCTTCTTTTGGATCTGCAACCTGCGGCGTCGTCCGAGTCTCGAAACCTGCACTTATATCTGAAAAAGGTGTTTGGGCGGCTATATAGGGTTTTGCCTTAGTCAAACCCCCGCTTCGGTGATTTCCACCTCCATGAATAGCCAAGTTGTATTGTAAAAGTAATGTGTGTGCAGACCTTGTGTGTGTGCAAGATCTAAAATGCAAGTAAGCAAACTAGAGCAACCTAGAAAGTAAACCCTAATTGCTTGTAAATGATAATGTAAATGCTCTAAATCAAGATGCAAAGTGATCTAAAGCATGGATAAATGAGATATTGAAGCTTATATAAAGACATGAAAACAATATGAAATCATACCCAACCCTCAAGGGAGGAGTACAAGCCAATCTTCAGTCGGTAATCTCCTATTGTTCTCCAATGTCTTCCAAGCCCTAAATGGATGGATGGAATTGATAAATGCTTGATAGAGGGATGTTGAATGTTGTTGAAGTCTTCAAAGATTTGCTCTTTCGCTGCATATGAGGTTCCTGAAAACAAAATTCCCATCCTTTCAAATGAGAAAAGAGAGCTCTTATGTATGAAACCCTAGGTTGTAATTTCGTCTTTTGGCCGACCTAGAGATTGAATATCCCGCCAATTTCTTGGGGTTAAGCTTTATTTTATGATTGGATCGTGCTCCTAAAATTTTAGGAAAAATGTCCGGGACCGTGTGCACTCCGGGCGCCACGGTCCCGACAACTTTTCACCAAATTTTTAGGGTCGTCAGATATGATGATTTTAGAGAGAATCCCGAAGTTATAGGTGATTTTGAGATGTTTTGACCCCTGAAATCAAGCCCCCAAGCTCAGAATAGGGTCTAATTAGGGTTTTTGATTAAGTGATGTATTGGAAGAATAAAATGAAAGGGGCAGGCTTTAATGGAAGGGCCCGACTTTATAATGTAGAAGATGATGAAATAGAACCTTTAGACCTAATTAATTTGATTAATTAAGTGCTAAAGGGGAAATGTAATGCAAAATGCAACTGCGCCAAGGCGGGTGCTAAACTAGGTGTTAAATTGTACTGCTTTAGCAAGTGCGTACAATTTATGATGTTACAATTCTATTATGTTTCAATTTTGATTTCATAATAAATTTTATGTGATTTATCATGTTTTTCCATCAACCGTGGATAACTTATCCTAAGAGAATTGCATCATATATTAAAAGTATATTCAATTCAGTTAATCATTTCAATTCAAGCATTTCAATCAAGCAATTTCAATTTCAATCAAGCATCTAGAGGAGTGATTCTCCTTAACTAACTCTTGTGAAAGCGATTCAAGGGATACTTCTAAGGTTTTTATTCCTTCACTACTATGAAAGGGAATATGTAAAGTGTAGGGAAATATAAAACTATGATTAAAGAGAAAAGAAAAGTATAGTAGATTGATCTGTAATAGAATTGAGACAAGAAGTACAAAAATTATAGAGATCTGATTATCCTAACCCATCTTCTAAACTTTCACATCCCTAAGAAAAGGGAAGTCACTTCTCAAACCCTTAAAGTCTTTGATAACCATTAAAGGCTTCAAGTCTTCAACCACTTAATTTCCCAAAGTCCAAGGACAAGGGTGTGGGGCACCTTGGTCCCTGAAAAGATTATGCTTTAGACCATCAACCCAAAATACATCATCAACATTACTCTTTCCATTTAGATAAATTGAACCTTTACCTTTCACCATGCAGGGAGAGTTATTTCCAAATCTATGAACACCTCCATCAAATTCATCAAGGTTTATTAACTTACTTTTATCTATGGTCATGTGGTGTGAGAAGCCACTATCTATAATTCATTCATCACTATTCTCCATATGAGATACCAGTGCCTTTTCATCTGTCAATTCCTCCTTCACAGCTACAAACACAATTTCTTCATTGTCATCTTCATCTTCAGACTCCCCATCGGTTACACCTTCATCTACTACAACATAACAATGTTTCTTTCCCTTTCCTTTGAATCTTCTAAACTTCTCTTTCTTATCAGTGCTAGGGCAGTTAGCAACAATATGACCAATTTTACTACAAGAGAAACACTTCAAAGGTAGCTTTCCTTTATACTTACTAGTGCCTCTTGTAAATCTTTTTTCTAACAGTGCCTCAAGTTCCATCACTTGATCTTCATTGCCTTCATTTCCCTAGTTACTTCCATGACTTGACCTGCACTCATGATTTTAACATATATCTTTTCCTTTTCTAACAGATGAACCCGTAACAGAAGTTTTAAAGGCAGTTTTAGTAGATTTTGTCACACTATTAGGAAAACTATTTAACTCAAAAGTTGTAAGCTGACCAATCAATGAATCAACAGCTACCTTATCCTTTGAAATAGATCTAAGTTCTTAGATTGCAGATACTCTTATATCATACTGAGGTTGAATAGTTCTAAGCATTTTACTTACTATTGTGTCATCATCCATTTTACCTACAACACTCTTTATTCCGCCAACAACTTCTTTGATTATCTTACCATACTGTGAAATATTTTCTCCTTCAAGCACTCTCATGTCATCAAACTTTCCTCTTTGGCTCTTTGAATGTGCTCATATCCTCCATAGATTATATCTAACTTTTCCCAAACCTCACCTGCAGTTTTCAATCCTTGAACATCAATATATTTTGAATCAAATAAAGCACTTACAATAGCTTCTAGGGCTTGCATGTTATCTTTTTGATTTCTAAGTTCATCTGGTGTCAAGAGAGTAGTAGTAGGAGAAACATATTTTGTTTCAACTTGCTTCCAATATTGTGCACAAAGACCTTTGATGTAAATCTTTTTTATGTCTTTCCAGATCTTGTAGTTATCCTTGTTGAACTTAGGACCCTCTTTCTTCATCGTCTTGACTTCCTCAGAATCTTTCCCTCAAGCGGTTAGGCTTTTTGCACACAAAGGACCAAATCTTTGATACCAATTGTTAATCCTATGAGGATCCAATTAATACTGAGAGGGGGGTGGGGGTGAATTAGTATTAATACCAAATGAAACTTTAAACCAAAATCAAACTTATATCAGATCTGAAATCATTTATCACATCTATCAATTCTTTCACCACTTAAGAAGTCATATAAATTTGATCATTTACCAACTCATTAACCTCATCTATTATATAAAACACTTTCTCTACCAACTCTTATCAGTACTGGTAACCTTTGATAAACCTCTGATAAAACATCATAACCGGTGTACACAGAAATAGTGAATGAAATGTAACATAAACAAGAACATCACATGAAAATCATTCCACGCATGAACACCATAATTTTGACGTGGAAACCCAAATAAGTAAAAACTATGGTGGGAGTTGGCACCCACAAATATTTGTACTCTTTTGAAGTACACCCTATTAGGAGCTTACAATACGCCATGTTAGGAGAAGACCCTATTAGGAGTCACCCAGTTAAGGGATTTGCCTAGCAACCTAGTTAGGAGCTTGATGATCTATTAGGAACAACCTCGTGAGAGGATTTACCATTCTTTTGAGAGCTACCCTATTAGGACCTACCCAGTTAAGGGATTTAACCTATTGCAACTATTAGGGAACAATAGTGAAAAAGTGATCTGTTACTTGCACTTCTCATCTTGCTAAATCAGATCCAGTTATGCTCAACACTCTGCAACTCTCGGGAAGATCTCACACTTCTCTTGGATGGATTAACACATTCTCTTAAGACCACCGACACAATAAACATCAACTATGCCATCCTAAATAGCCATCTCAACTAGGTTGGCCACTAAACCCTAATTACATCATAAATTTACAATACAAATTGTATGCGGTAAAAGTGGGTCGATAGAACTCAATATGCAAAAAATGGAGCTCTAGAGAGCCTTGCTCACACACCCATAGGACTTCTTGGTGCAAGCTATGGAGTCATGAAGTATAACTCAGCTTCCCAAGGTTGGTCCCATGGTTCTCTATCTTACATGGTCCCTCAAACCAATGTTTTTGCTCTTAGATCTTTGAGCAAAATGGTTTAGGGATGGCAAATGCAAGAACGAGGGATGCTTTTGTTGGTTTTAATATGAGATGCATCCTAAGCTATGCATGATTCTAGAAATGCCATAAAATAGCTATAAGATGACAAGATTAGTAAACAATAGTATCCTAACATACTATATTAGTCTATGATTGAGCTAAATGATAAAGAAAATAATCTAAACATGCATATTTAGACTAATTCCTATTGAAAAGAGAGGCTAAATGATGAGCATAAAAATGATATATGAAAGCTTGAATGTATTTGAGCATAAGTTTGATACTACAAACTTGGATTGATATCTCAAAATGGAGGAATGAGAGCTCTATTTATAGCAAAAACAGGGCAATGGATGGTCAGGATTGAAAGAGTTGATCAAGGGTTGAGTTTGAAAATTGGGGATCCATGTTTGCAATTTGCACCAATGAAATGGTGACAAGTGTCAACATAGGGTTGGGTTGAGAGAAGGGGTTGGAGGCATTAAATGCCTGAGAAGACCTTATGGTTATCTAGAGATAAGGGTTAAGCTTAAGTTAGGCTTACCCATTGGATTAAGAGTTAATCCAAGGATAAACCCTTGTGCAAATGATTAAGAGATAAAAATGGTCAAAGCATTAAAGGATTGATGAGACCATTGGGTTGGATGAAGGTTAAGTTAGGCAAAAAGTCTCTAACCATGTAAGAGGGTTGAATTAACCATTAATGGTTTGGGAGACTTTGGGAAATTAAGTGGTTGAAGACTTGAAGCCTTTAATGGTTATCAAAGACTTTAAGGGTTTGAGAAGTGACTTCCCTTTGCTTAGGGATGTGAAAGTTTAGAAGATGGGTTAGGCTAATTAGAAGTGATTATAAAAGTCTAGAAGGGATTAGAAATAGGTTTTATAATGCAAGTGGGAGATGTAGGAAAATGCAAGTGGATGGAGGGATAATAGGATTTAATTGAAATAAAGTTAATTTAATTCAATTTGGTTGTAATTTGGGGAAATTAAATAAATTAGATTTATTCAATTTAGGATAACTATTTAATTAAATTTGAATTTAATTAAAAGTGGATAGGGGGGGTTTAATTGAATAAAATGATTTATTCATTAAATGGGTATAGTGAATTTAATTTAAATAAATTGAGTAATTTACTTAATTAAATAGAGGAATGTGGGTAATTTAATTAAATTGGATTTAATTAAATAGAGAAATGAACATTAAATATTCATTTAGGAATATGGTCATTTTTATATGTCTACATTTTGCCCCTCTTTGAAGTGACGTGTGTGCACATGTTGATTCAAAAAAAATTTGTCGGATATGCTGTCAAAATTTGATTGATATGATGTTGTGGATATGAAAAATTGATTTGATATGAAAAGTCGATATGATGCCCCAGATTTGATGAACGATATTGATGATGCCCCAGATATGAAGAATTGTTTTGATATGAAAAGTTGATATGAGACTGATGTCGATATGAAATTGATATGAAATTGATGTCGATATTTGATATGATAATGCCCCCTCGGGATATTGTTCATGCACACAAGGCATGAATGATCTCTCGAAAGAAGAAGAATGTTGTTTGAAAGATAGAAGAGTGGATAGTGATGGCATGCCTGGGTTTGATAAGATTGATTAGATTGATTGGAATGAGAGCAAGTATGGTTTCAGGTATGACACCTCCTGTATAAGACATGGATGATCGAGCGTCTGGTTTCAGGAATGATATCGCCTGTATAAGACATGGATGATTGAGCATCTGGTTTCAAGAATGATATTGCTTGTATAAGACATGGATGATCGAGTGTCTAGTTTCAGGAATAATATATCCTATATAGGACTGATCAAAATGCCTGGTTTCAGGAACAATATATCCTGTATAAGAGCTGATCAAAACATTTAGTTTCAGGAATGATATATCCTATATAAGAGTTGATCAAAACATCTAGTTTCAGGAAAGATACATCTTGTATAAGACATGATAGAAGACAGTTTGGAAGAATGATAGAAGATAGTTTGGAAGAATGATGAAGATAGTTTAGAAGAATGATAGAAGATAGTTTGGAAGAATGATAGAAGATAGTTTGGAAGAATGATGAAGATAGTTTAGAAGAATGATAGAAGATAGGTTGGAAGAATGATAGAAGATAGTTTAGAAGAATGATAGAGATATGAAAGTGAAGAAAGATTCCATGATGATGTGATAGATATGCATGCGAGGGATGCAATGATGAATGATGAATGATATTTTGAAAATGAGATGTATGATATGATATGCAACTAATTGTAAAATGATATGCAACTAATTGTAAAATGATATGTAACTATTTGTTTTTGAGCATCCTCATTCTACATTTGTCATCCCTGTATAACCACATGTTGTTTGCTTTCTGTGTATATATCATCATTGAGCATTTATTGATTTTTGGATATGTTGAAAATTTATACAAGCACAATGGTATAATTGAACCATAATGACTTGAGAAAAATTTACATGATTTTTGATTTTGCAAGATAGCACAAGCGTCAAGGTATAATTGAACCAGGATGACCTGAGTGTGTATTGCGTAAACATACAAGAGTTAACCTTTGTCCCATACAAATTCAAAATGTCCTCAGTGATATGCCACTTGATTTCTTCATAGGACAAATTTGCATGGTAAAAGACTTCACTCACAGATAGAAGACAAATAAAACATCACATTCCTTCCTTGCTTCTCTAGTCGTAAGACATCCTTGAGTCACTTAGGAGATATGATAAGCAAAAATTAACAACCATAAGTAAGCATGCATGCTATTTGAAATGTATTCTTGTCAATTAAAACATCTTGCAAATAGATCTTTGTTTAGTTGAAATCAGTTCAAGTCTGTGATGTTTAGCCTTCTCGCATTGTCATTTGGCATTTGTTAGTTGTTTTGATCCTTGTTGTCTTGCTACATTTTTGGTTTGATGTTGAAAATCTTGAAGGCGAAAGGCCCCCAGCGAGGTCAGGATTTTGCCCCTTGTTGTTGATACTAATTTGATATGGATATGTACACTGATCACCAAGCCATGGTGGGATATTATTTGGATAATTGTTTCAGATAAACCAAGGATAGTGACTACACTAAGTATGTCCAAGATTGATAAGCATTTGTGAATTTCTGGTGATGCCTCAGATGGGTGGATATGATATGTACAATATGATTTGTGAAACATGTATTTCCATCAATTGATAAAGATAAGTCTTACTATAATAAAATCTAGTAGTCATACTGATTGATGTCATTGTTATGATTTGGTTGATGATTGATAAGAATGTCTGGTTTCAAAGAGTGAGTACCCCGTATAAGACCGATCTGTCTGGTTTCGAGTGTACCTATCCTTGTATAAGACATGTTGGTGTTGATGTTGATAGATGGATTGATTATCAAGACTTGATGATTGATAGAAATGTCTGGTTTCAAAGAGTGAGTACCCCGTATAAGACCGATCTATCTGGTTTCGAATGTACCTATCCCTATATAAGACATGTTTGATGTTCATGTTGATTTCAAGTAATGAATTGATTAACAAGACATGTGATAAGTTTGATTGTAGACTTTGAGAGTTTTCTTGTTGTTGATCTGATTTGATGGATGGTCCATGTGTTCATGCTTTGATTTTTTTTTTTTGATTTTGTCGATTTTTAGTTTTTGGATATTTTGATTTTTTTGAGTTTTTGGATATTTTGATTTTTTTTTTAGTTTTTGGATATTTTGATTTTTTTGAGTTTTTGGATATTTTGATTCTTTTGAGTTTTTGGATTAGAAGAAAGATGTATTTGGTTGCCCCAATGTATATCAAGACAAGGAATGGATGAATGGATGACTGAACCATTGAGGTGGAAATAGATTTGTTGTCCATAGTTTTGATCAAGATCAAGGATGAAAAAGGGGATATGGATAGAGATAGGATATAGATAGCACTGGATGATGGAAGCAATGAATAGATAGGATAGATAGATATGAATTAGAGTGAAGCAAGATTTTAGAAATAATTGGATGATAGAAGAAATGAATAGATAGGATAAGAGATATGGATTAGAGTGAAGCAAAATTGTAGAAAGAATTGGATGATAGAAGAAATGAATAGATAGGATAAGGGATATGGATTAGAAGATATGGATGAGGTGAAGCAAGATTATAGATAACGATGAAGTTAGATAAGGTAATGGATATTGGAGGAAGGATAATGGGAGATATGGTAAGAAGAATAGAGTGGATGAACTTTACCCCCAAGCATAGAGGTTTTCATTTGCAAAGAGGTGATATGTAAGATTGTCACAACATTTAGCATCATCTGAATAAGTGTTCTCGAACTTTTCAAAGATAGAGACCCAACCCACACTTAGAACCTCTGGAAATTTCAACTGAACATTTCTAGCAACTAGGAAGCAGACTCAAAAGGGAATAAGAATCCCAAACTGGATCAAGGTACTTAGTCTTTGATTACCCATGTGTGTGCAAGTGGGTTCATTTTTGGCTCATATGATCATTGTAATCTTCAGAATCCTGCATGGCTAGCTACATGAGTTACCTTGACTTCAAAAGCATCCTGGATAGAGCCTCGTTGCCAGCGAGCGTCCATAGCCCCGACGAGGTTATCGCTGTAATCTCACAAATATTGCTCCATTGCTAGCTAGGCGTCCATAGCCCCGATGGAGTTACTTGCATGTTCCTATAGCCAAGCATTTTGATATTGCATTTCATTGCATTTTGCTTTTCTTGATATTCATTTTCTTGCTCATGCTTTTGATATTTTTTTTTTTTTTTTCTTTTTTCTTCTTGCATTGGCTTGTAAGTGATGAAACTTACATGGGTCTAATAATTACAGTGGCGCTGAAGCAAGATTTTAGATTTTTCACTAGCCATGTCTTCAATTTAAGAGATCATAATGATTTAGAGAAATCGATTAAGTGTATGAGATATAGTAATCAAAAGATGTTACTACCAAGATATGATAAGTGGTTCTTTTCTGGATTGAGTCTGTATCCCAACCAAAAGAAAATGTTAAAGAGGAACAACCTCAGATTTTGAAGCATTTCATGAATAGATATCTAGGAAAAGGACTGAACATGAGATTCGAGCATGGGCAAGTATGTGACAAAATGACACAAACACCTATCTCACAGATGAAAGATTTTATGCAAAGGATTGAATGAAAGGGATGGAAAGAGGTGTTGGATAATAGATAGAATGTTTGAAGATTTGTGCAAGGATAGATAGAAATGTTTTCAGGATGAGTGTTGGTACTTGAGAAGTGATGAAGAGATGGAGGAAAATTGAATTTTGGGACAGAAGGACCCTAAATAAATAGAGGAAATGATAGAAGAATAGTTTTGGAAAGATGTTTAGATAGAGGGTTGAAAGAAGTTCAAAGATGTGTGCCTTTGTTGATCTTGCTTATGGATCATTTGAGCTGATGGATTTGTGGATGGAGGGAAGTAAGGACCCAAGATAGATGAAAGGGATGGAGAGTTTGATTGTAGAATGAAAGGACCTAAGATAGATTTGGAGGAAGAAGGGTCTGACTTTGGAATGAAAGGACCTAAGACAGGTTTGGAGGAAGAAGGGTCTGACTTTGGAATGAAAGGACCTAAGATAGATTTGGAGGATGAAGAGATTCCTTGATCTTGATCTTGACTTGGAGTAGGATCATTTGATTTTGTGCTTTTCTCTTGATTTTGAATTAGAATAGTGGAGGATATGGAAGGAATATCATGATTTTGCTTAAGAGATGGATGTTGAATGGGACTCTGCTCCTGAGATGAAAGAGGGTCGTCGTGGATGAAATACCAAAATTTTAGGGGATCATCATAAGATTCTTGATAGGTGGGATCTTGATCAAAAATGGGATCAGATTGGGAAGTCATGATATTGTGATCTTGATTTATGTTAGGACTTATTTCCTTTGACTGAGTTTCCCTTTTTTTTTTGGGGTTTGATAATGAATGGTCATATGAATGATCAAAGTTGATGTTTTGATAGGTTGACTTAGAGAAATTTACTCCTATTGATAAGGGTCTTAGGACTAGGTTGTCTCTTCTTTAACTTAGTTTTTTGATAAAGACTTGTTCGTCTCAAAATATGAGGAGTGGTCATACACGAATGATCAATGGTTTCCTTCGATGTTTGGATTGAGATACTTCATTTGGAAACTTAAGTCTACTTTTATCAAATGAAGGTTTAGATGCCCCCTCACGACAAAGTGTGTCAAATGATATGGATAAAGTCTCCTGCTATGGAAACTTGATTTGACAACTTAAGGTTTAAACTTGGTATGTTGTTTGATAGAATCCTTTAGATGATGGACCTTTTGATCAAGGTGATGATAATACCTGATTTTGATAGGATAAAGTCTTATCTTTAGCTAGTTTTGGATTTGACAACTTTTGTTCTAAGATTGACTTGTTTGATTTGGAAATGATTTCTCTGGTGTTTTGATTTGATTTCTTGTAATTGTGTTTGATATTGGACCTGAAAGGATACTCAAGAAGTTTGAAAACTTTTTCTAGAAAGGCTTGTTTTGCTCTCTAGTTTTCTGAGTTTTGACCATGCGCTAAGCCAGAGACTAAATGCGCTAAAAAAAAAAAAAAATTCTCAACGTGCTAGAAAAAAGACTCCATGCGCTACACTGCCCCCTGATACGCACTAACTAGTTTATTTTTCTTTTGCCTTGGTTCAAAAAGGTCATGCACCAATATGGGTCGCCAATGCACTAACTATTAAACCCTACGCGCTAAAGTTTGGCTTCCACACACTAAGCTGATGCTTCAACGCGCTAAACTGTTTTCAAAATGCGCTACTTGAAACTGCTAGAATTGGATATCTATGAAGCACTAATGTTAAGACTTAATGTGCTAAGGTGAAGGTCTAATGCACTAAAAGATGGTCCCCACGCACTAAGAAGTTGCTCTCACGCGCTAAACTTCCCTGATATATTTTGACTTGGTTGTTTTTCTGTGATTTTTGGAATTTTTAACACTTGTGATTTTGATGGATGATTTCTTTTTGGATACTCAAGCTTACTAAGTCGAATAGATAAAATCTTGATTACTTGGTTTGGTATTCCCCTAATCTTGTTGGATGAAAGTCTTTCCTAAAGATAGTTGAAATGTTGATAACCATCTTAAAAGATGTTTTGTTGGATATGGAAATCTTCTCCACTTTGTGATTTTTCCTTGTTTGAACTGACTTTTGAGTTTGATTGTTGGATACTTTGCAAGATATTTTAACATTTGTGACAAGAATACATAGCACACATGAAGACAATGGTCATCCTAATGCTAAACATTGAGTGTATATTCTTTTGAGGATGTGTTCAAATCCCCGATGTTATCACTGGTTTGATTTACAACAAAAGACACATCAGATAGACTCTTTATTCAAAGGTCATTGACAATATCATAGCCTACTAGTCTCGATACTCTGTCAGCTCAAACAGCCTTGTCACCCCCTAGGGGGCGCCCATTTTTTTGCCTTTTGCCAGAAATTAACTCAAAGTGAATTGCTTCACAATTGAGTAGTTATCTTGGGAGATATATGGTGAGTGATCTTGGGGGCGGATTCTTCCCCACCCTTGCACTATGATATTGCCAATGTTTGGCAACTGACTCGGTTTAAAGTTTCTAATTCTATGGTTCATAATTAGGCTGTTCGGCCGTTAGTGATAAACTCCCTTGGGAGGCTTCCCAACCTTTAGAACAAAGGTTTTATGTATCGCAAGGATACTGGGGGAAGGCTAATCGCTGCACGGAACCATTGAAAAGGACTTTCATCACTTTTCACTTTTGATTATAGTGGGTTAGAACACTTGGCATCAAAGTCGTTTCCCACTTAGGTCATTCCCTTCACACCGGCCAAAGAATGGCTTTAAGAGTTTTTCAACCCCTCAGGAAGGCAGACCTGCTAAAGGATGTAAATTCTTGAAGTACAAAAAGCTTAAAAGTGGTTTGGCTTTTTGGTCACCCAGTTATGGGGAGAGCATATACCTTCCACTTTCGAGACAAGACAATCAAGTTGTTCTTTTTAGCCTTCAAGATAATGATTTGCTAACTTCTATTTGGAGATGTTGCTCCAACAAGCATGATGTGTTTTTTAACCTTTCATAGTAAAGTGTGTATTTCCAAAACTTTTGTAAAACAAGCCTGGTCAACAAAGTAAATCGTGATGTTTGGTCAACAAAATTAAAGTCGATAGGGAAAACTTTCCCTCTTTGCCTTGCACAAAATGAAGATGAGGTTCTTTTACTTTGCAAAATGAAGTGAATCCTTTTAAACACCAAAGGATGGTGAGGTTCTTTTTAAAACTTTTGTCAAAGTAAAGATTGTTGGTTCTTTTTACAGCTTCCAAAATGAAGTGTTTTTCCTCTAATCTTGCAAGAAAGCAAATATGAAATTGTTGTTCTTTTTACCTTGCAATAAAGAAAAGATGAAGTTTTTTTTTAATCACCAAAAAGGAAGGCATGAAGTTCATTTTATGCATCCAAATGAAATGATGAGGTTTATTTTAAGCTTTTGCAAAAAAAGAAAGGTGAGTTCTTTTTACTAACTTTGAAAGAAAGCAAAGAAAACTAGACTAATTCCTTTTGTTCCTGCATAAAAATGTTAGAACCTGCACACAGTCAGTTAGCAGAAAAAAATCAAATCATCATGGTGGGCTTCACAAGCCTAAATTATAATCTTGGTTACAATTCTTACAATCCTGATCCTGAAATGCCCTGAAATTTGACTAAGTCTGAAATTTGGAGGATCTTCCAAAAACTAGATTTTGCATTATAACTCCTAGAGGTCTGAAACCCCTCTCAAACATCCTGACAATATATATGGAATATAAATTAAAGTATAAGAAAGAGAAAAGAGAAGAGGAAATGTCACTTATACTTAAATGTTATATTCCATATATATTTTGCCTCCCACAAGCCTAATTTTTGACTCTGTCATAAATTTTTGCCTCTGCCAACTCTATGCGCTAAACTATTGCACGGATGCGCTAAGAAATAATGTCTATGCGCTATTATGTGACCCGAATGCGCTAAGCTATTTTCCCGATGCGCTACTCTATTTTTCTCCCACGTTGATACCTATAGGAAAAGATTAGTGGAAGTCATGCGCTAAAGAAAGGACTTCATGCGCTAGAGTATAGAGCCCATGCGCTAAATAGTAAGCGGGATGCACTAGACTGTTAACCGGATGCGCTAGGGAATGTTTCCCACGTGTTGATTCTCATTTTCCATGGACCTGCAAAAGTGGTTATATTTCAAAACCAATTAGATATATGGGGTAATGCCCCACGGTGGGCACCAGAAATGTATGCGAGAAAAGTGGGTCGATAGAACTCAATATGCAAAAAATGGAGCTCTAGAGAGTCTTGCTCACACACCCATAGGACTTCTTGGTGCAAGCTATGGAGTCATGAAGTATAACTCAGCTTTCCAAGGTTGGTTCCATGGTTTTCTATTTTACACGGTCCCTCAAACCAATGTTTTTGCTCTCAGATCACTGAGTAAAATGGTTTAGGGATGGCAAATGCAAGAACGAGGGATGCTTTTGTTGGTTTTAATATGAGATGCATCCTAAGCTATGCATGATTCTAGAAATGCAATAAACTAGCTATAAGATGATAAGATTAGTAAACAATACTATCCTAACATACTATATCAGTCTATGATTGAGCTAAATGATAAAGAAAATATTCTAAACAAGCATATTTAGACTAATTCCTACTGAAAAGAGAGGCTAAATGATAAGCATAAAAATGATATATGAAAGCTTGAATGTATTTGAGCATAAGTGTGATACTACAAACTTGGATTGATATCTCAAAATGGAGGAATGAGAGCTCTATTTATAGCAAAAGCAGGGCAATGGATGGTCAGGATTGAAAGAGTTGATCAAGGGTTGAGTTTGAAAGTTGGGGATCCATGTCTGCAATTTGCAATAATGAAATGGTGACAAGTGTCAACATAGGGTTGGGTTGAGAGAAGGGGTTGGAGGCATTAAATGCCTGAGAAGACCTTATGGTTATCTAGAGATAAGGGTTAAGCTTAAGTTAGGCTTACCCATTGGATTAAGAGTTAATCCAAGGATAAACCCTTGTGCAAATGATTAAGAGATAATCATGGTCAAAGCATTAAAGGCTTGATGAGACCCTTGGGTTGGATGAAGGTTAAGTTAGGCAAAAAGTCTCTAACCATGTAAGAGGGTTGAATTAATCATTAATGGTTTGGGAGACTTTGGTAAATTAAGTGGTTGAAGACTTGAAGCCTTTAATGGTTATCAAAGACTTTAAGGGTTTGAGAAGTGACTTCCCTTTGCTTAGGGATGTGACAAAGTTTAGAAGATGGGTTAGGCTAATTAGAAGCGATTAGAAGAGTCTAGAAGGGATTAGAAATAGGTTTTAGAATGCAAGTGGGAGATGTAGGAAAATGCAAGTGGATGGAGGGATAATAGGATTTAATTGAAATAAAGTTAATTTAATTCAATTTGGTTGTAATTTGGGGAAATTAAATAAATTAGATTTATTCAATTTAGGATAACTATTTAATTAAATTTGAATTTAATTAAAAGTGGATAGGGGAGGTTTAATTGAATAAAATGGTTTATTCATTAAATGGGTATAGTGAATTTAATTTAAATAAATTGAGTAATTTACTTAATTAAATAGAGGAATGTGGGTAATTTAATTAAATTGAATTTAATTAAATAGAGAAATGAACATAAAATATTCATTTAGGAATATGGTCATTTTTATACGTCTACACAAATCATAAGAGATCATCTTAGATCAATATACAGACCATTACATCAAATTACAATGCAATATCAACCGTTGGTTGATCGTAACCCATCACAAAAATCCGATCTGTACCAAAGTAAAAACCTCAAAACACTCCACTAAGTGTTCCGTTGTTTTCCTTGAATCATTCCAAAATAACAATCAAATAATTCATGTGGGTTGTGTCATGTTACCACCTTCATGTAGACTCATCGTCGATCACTGCCATAACAAAAAACATTACCGGTTTGATGATTTCTTCAATGGTCTTAAACCCTACTAAAACCTTAGCAAAACTTCATTAGAAATTTGAAACATGCCTTATGATAGTCATCACAAGTTCTAGTTCTAGATAGATACTCATTTCCATTATACAGGCTCACCTTCCAAACCGCAAATCACCAATCATCATCAATCATCCAATTCAACCAAAACATCTCTACTTTACCGGTTAAAGTCCTATTTCACATATTTCAATTCTTTGTCGGTAAACCCTATCTTCTAGTAAACCAAATCACTTGGATGACAAAACAAAATATTAGGAACATCAATAATCATCATTTGACATCAGTTTCGATCAATGACAACACAAATAACTGATCAAGTCATCTAATCACAAAATATCAATCTCTTCGTCACAAATAACTTCGATCCTTTACTAGTGTAGTCATCCATCTTCAACTGCATCACCTGCATCATCTCATTCTGCATTAGTTACGCCAAATACCAACAAAGAAAACTCAAGTTTTTTTGGGAACTATACTTAAAACCCTGAGGTATGTTAAAAAAAATCACTCTGAAAATCAAATCATAGGAGATAAGAACAGAGGTGTTATTACAAGAATTAAAGCTACTGGAGAAGAAGTTATATTGTATTTAATTTTTGAAGATAAACCTAAGACAGTTGAAGAAGCATGCAATGATCAGAATTGGATGAAGGCTATGAAGGAAGAGTTATATCAGATTGAGAAGAATCAGACTTGGGAATTAGTCCCTAAACCAATAGATAAGAACATTATTGGAACAAAATGGATTTTTCAAAATAAGTTGGATGAAGATGGTCATGTCGTACTTGAAACAAGGCTAGATTAGTATGTAAAGGTTACACTCAAGTTGAAGGCATTGATTTTGAAGAGACTTATGCCCTTGTTGCCTGAATGGAAGCTATTAGGATGTTTCTGGCTTTTGCAACATGCAAATATTTCAAAGTTTATCAGATGGATGTGAAGTCGGCATTTTTGAATGGGGAACTACAAGAAGTGTGTATTGAACAACCAAAAGGATTTAAGTTGTTAGATGATCTAGATATTGTTTACAGATTGAAGAAGGTGTTGTATGGCTTGAATCAAGTACCTAGAGCTTGGTATGGAAGGCTATACAAGTATTTATTGAATCAAGGATTTCAAAAGGGGTCTATCGGCAGTAATCTTTATTTTAAGGTTGAATTAGAAAAGATCCTAATCATTGTAGTCTATGTGGATGACATAATATTTTGAGGAAATGATGGCATGCGCAAGAAGTTTTCTTGTGAAATGCAAAGGAATTTGAAATATCTATGATGGTGTTGGTGTAAATAAATATTCGTTATGGGTATTATTACACTTTACTTAAGTTAACTTAGGATAATGCATCTCTTCGTAGTTTGGATTTGAGACACTTAGGGAAGTGTGCACATAGGGATATAGCTTGTAGGATAAATTCCACCTTTTGTGGTTTTATTTTGTTGTTACACTCCACATTTGGTGGGTCATCCACCTCTTGTGTAATATTATATTATTTCTCCTACATACCCTTGTTTCTCATTGAGCCACATGTCATGATTGTGTGCTCATATATCCATATGGCCTTGCCTATATAAGCAAGCCCATATTCATTGTATTGGAAAATCCAATTGATCATTTGCATATTGATAAGAATATAGTTTGTTCTTGTCATTCTTTTGTCTCTCTTTTATACTTTTCATTGTGCCCTTGATCTTGGCAAAATCTCACATGGTATCACAGCCATTAGGGCTTCAATTGATTGGTTTTTGGAGACATCTTGAAAGGCTTCTATTTTCAGATCTGAGGGATAGCATTTTTTGGAGGTATCTTAGAGAATTTTCGACCTCACCATTGTGTCCGAGAGGCCATTTCCAAAAAAATTGAGTATAAACTTGACCTATTTTGGTGAAAATCAAATTTTGGGTGTTGGAGGAATTTTTTGCCCAATTCGAGCAGTACGGTATGGAATTTTTGAAAAATATTTTTTGCGGGTATGTAACATCTGCCCAATCAATAGCGCATAGTCAATGCACATTCAACCACTCATTCAGCACCTAGTCAACATTTTTTGAAAAAAAATTAGACCCCTCTCCATTGAGCAATTTGGATTTTTGGGTCAACTTTGGAGGCTCATAACTTGCTCGATTTTGCTCCATTTTGGGTGCAATTTTTTTTTATTTGGGATAATGTTTTGTGCTCTTCATAGTGTGCGGTTATTTTCTGATTTTGGTACACAGGTTTTTTGAAATTTTTAGATTCTCTTAGTTGTACCTGTCCAATCCTCAATTTTGCAACTTCAAAGGCTTCGGTTGAGCTCATACGATCTCCTTTTCAGGTGCGGTTTTTTTTAAAGTGCATTTTTTTTGTCTACTTTCATAATCTATGATCAAATTTCAGATATTGGTTTTATTTGGCCTACTTGGTACTTGTAATTTGTTTGGATCTTAGTTTAGATCTCTTGCATTATTAGTTTGAGTCTTCTTTGGCCTTATTAAGGTAGTTGTAAAGTTGAAATCAGAAGTCCACTTTGCCATTTTTTGCAAGTGGCCCATTGTAAACGCACTAAGTATAAAGTGCCAAATCATCATTTTGCGGGGGGGGGGGTTTCTTTGATTGAGTGAATTTGGGGGGGTATCTTGTGTGATTGTGCCTCTCTTTCCTTGTGCTCTTTCATTTTGTTGTAATGAGTCCTCATAAATTTCCACCTTTAACAACACATAATTATGCATCATGAAAAATTAAAGTATGGAGCAAATTAATGGAAAAAGGTCTTACGCATTACATAGATGGAACAATAGCAGCACCACCTGATATGAACGCTAATCCTAATGCTCAGTTAGAATGGCTCACTAAGAATTGCATGGCTCTTGGAACTTTGCGTAAGTATGTATCAGATGACCTCATTTTTCACATTGAGAATTGTACTACAATCAAAGAGGCTTGGGATATGCTTCAGAAATTGTATGGTCAAGTTGATGAAATTAGAGGTTACAAGATGGACAATGAGCTCACCAACTTGGATCCCAAGATTTTTGATACAATCCAAGATTATGTCACCAAAGCAAATGAGCTAAGAGCAAAGCTTAAGGATTGTGGAATTGACAAAAAGGATGCTTAGTTAATATTTAACTTGTTGGACAAGCTTGCACCAGAATATGCAGCATTTGTGTCTAGCTTTCAAACTCATCATTTGATAGTGGGGAGTTCCTCCATTATGCCTTCATTTGATGCTTTCACAGAAATGTTGATATTGGAACAATCTAAGTTGTTGAACATGGGGCTCCTCAAGTCTTCAAAGTCCAAGGCTTTGCTGGCTAATCAAGGGAGTCAAGGTAAAGATTCAAACAAGAAGAAGAAGCAATCTAAGTCAAAGCCACAACAGGAAAAAGGACTATCCTCCTCTCCATCACAAGGTGATTTTTCATCCTCTTTCAAAAAGGGGACTCCACCTAAGAAGGATAAACCAACTTGTGCATATTGCAAGAAGTATAGTCATGATGAGCATCGATGCAACACCAAGCAAGTTGATGAGTTGACAAATCTTCTTAAGAAAAACAACATCAACTTGCCATCTGCCTACACAAAGAAGGATTCATCTCCTTCCTCTTCCTCACAGTCTAAGGGAAAAGAGCAAGCATTTATGGCTACAACAGGTTCTTCATAGCAGTGGATACTTGACTCGGGTACCTCTTATTGACTCGGGTGCCTCTTATCACATGGGTTCTACAAAGGAGCAGTTTTCTTCATTAGAGCCATCTAAGATACCTCACATTTACATAGGTGATGATACACAAGTAGAGGTTGAAGGGAAAGGTTTAGTTGACATGGATGATGGAACATTTGAGAATGTTCTTTATGTTTCCTAACTTGTCTACCAACCTTCTCTCTATCTACCAAATCACTCACTATGGGAATGGGAAAAAGGTTGAGTTTACACCTGATTCAATTATGGTAAAGGAACTTGATGATGATGCCTTGGTAGTAGTGGGACAATTCAATGACAACTCAAGGCTTTATTCATTCTCCCACTTAGTGCCAAGTTCTCCTTCTAGGGCCTTTCTTACTCATTCAAATTCAGAAAGTAAGCTATGGCATGAGCAATTTGATCACCTCAACTACCAATATCTTCAGCAGCTCAGCACTAAAGACATGGTCATAGGTCTACCTTGAATTAGTTTTTCAGAGAGTGTATGCTCATGTTGTTCCATGGGAAAGCATCCCGAGGAGAAGTTTGATAAGGGGAAAGCTTGGAGAGCTTTGGAAGTTCTTCAACTTGTTCACAACAATGTAGCAGGTCCATTTCCAGCACCTTCATTTAGCAAGGCCCGCTATGTCCTCACCTTCATTGATGACTACTCCCACTTCACTTGGGTCTACTTTCTCATTCATAAGAATGAAGTATTTGACAGATTTTAGGACTTCAAGACTTGTGTGGAGAAGCAATCTAGGAAAGTGGTCAAGATTCTTCGTACAGATAATAGAAGGGAATATGTGAACAAAAGACTTGAGGATTTTTGTACATTTGAGGGGATTGATCTTCAGCATTTTGTTGCATACACTCCATAGCAGAACGGAGTTGTAGAGTGCAAGAATCGAACTCTCAAAGAAATGGCTAGTTGTATGATACATGCATGTTCTCTTGATCCCGCCTTTTGGGAAGAGGATATTTGTTGTGCCACACACATCTAGAATCGAGTTCCTCACAAAGCCTTGCAAGGTATTAATCTTTTTGAGGCTTGGGCTAGTAGGAAACCAATTGTGATACACTTCAGATTCTTTGGGTGTCCAGCATGGGCTCGCATACCTCCGAAGAAATGCAAGGCATTGAAACCTTAGAGTCGGCCTTGTATTTTTGTTGGATATCTTGAGGGTGCTAAGGCATATAGATTGATGGATCCTAAGACACATGAGGTGTTTATTGAGAGGAGTGTTCACTTTGAGGAAATCTCTCCTAGCTTAGCCTCTCTACCTCCTCCACCTTCCTCCATTGTGGATAGTGATGCCAGTGATTCAGATAATGAGACTCCTTCAACTCCAACTCACAGGGTTACACCTCCGTAGGGTCTACTTGCAGTTGAGGAGCCTCATTCTCCACCTCCACCTAGACCTCGTTGGGCTCGACAAACACTTGAGTCTGTGGGTTCTCTTGTTGGGGATCCTTTAGATACATAAAGGACTTGATCACAGCATCAGGATCTTCCACATGCATTCATTACTACCGCTTCCGATCCATAGACATTTCGGGAAGTATCAGGGGTTCCTGAGTGGGACCAAGCTATGAAGGAAGAGTATAGTTCCTTGATGAGGAACAACACATGGGATGTAGTCCATCTCCCTAAGGCGAGAAAAATGGTTCAATGTAAGTGGATCTATCGAACCAATTTTTTTAGCGGATGGTAGTGTGGATAAGTATAAGGCTCATCTTGTTGCGAAAGGTTTCTCTCAGGTTCCAGGTGTTGACTATACTGAGACATTTGTGCCCGTAGCCAAGATGAACTCCTTTCACTTGACACTTCTTATTGCTGCAACTCATGGTTGGGTTCTACATCAGATGGATGTGAAGATTTCTTTTCTTCATGGGTATCTTCATGAAGAGATTTATGACCTTAAGCAGGCCCCCAGGGCTTGGTACGCCAAGATGGATTCCTTTCTTCTCTTAGCACGGTTCACCAAGTATCATTATGATCTAAATGTCTACATTTTGTGATAGGATGACTCTCACTTGATACTTGTTCTCTATGTTGATGATTTGATCATTACAAAGAGCACCACATCCATCATTAGCAAGGTCAAATCTGCTTACATGATAGATTTTCTATGACCGACTTGGGTCTTTTGCACTACTTTCTCAAGATAGAGATTTCGCAGTCACCTTCCAGGATTACACTATCGCATCCCAAGTATGCTCTTGATCTACTTGCACACTTTCATATTGCTGATTGTAATCTTGCACCGACTCTGTTTCTTTCAGGAGTCAAGCTTGAGGCTTAGTGTTCTTCTCCACCAGTTGATGCCACATTGTATCGTCAACTTGTGGGTAGTCTCATCTACTTGACTCATACATGCCTTGATATTTCATTTGCAGTTGGTATGGTTTCCCGCTTCATGTATGAACCACATGAGCTTGATTGAAAAGATGCTAAATGCATCCTTCATTACATCCAAGGTACACATCACTATGGGATTCACTATGTAGCAGGCATAGGACTTCGCTTGGTTGGTTACACAGACTCTAATTGGGCTGGCGATCTTGATGATTGTAAGTCTACTTCAAGTTATAGTTTTCACCTTGGTTCAGGCCCTATTTGTTGGCAGAGCAAGAAGTAGCATGCTATTTCTCTCTCTTTGATTGAGGCTGAGTATCAAGGAGTTGTTAATGCAATGACTGAGACCATTTCGCTTCAGCAGATTCTCATAGAGTTTGGGTTCACCACTCCACGGTCGATAGTTCTACATTGTGAAAATCAAAGTGTTATTGCAATCTCAAAGAACCCAGTCCAGCACTAGCGGACCAAACACATCGAGATCCATATGCACTATATCTTAGAGTTGATTCAGGAGTAGGTCATTGGTTTGTAGTATTGTCCTACAGCAGAGCAGATTGCAGACATATTCACTAAACCTTTCACTGAGAGTAAGTTCCAGCAGTTGCGAGCTCTCTTGGGGGTGTGAGATGTCTCATTAGGGGGGGTGAGATGACTTCTCCTTCCTCTCTTATAGGGGGGACTTTTTCCTCTTTGAGGTTTTGTCCTTCTTCTTTCAGAGTCTTTTTTGAACATTCATCTCTCTTTTGGGGGGGAGTTTTTTCCCACTGGGTTTTCTCCCTTTCTCCATTTGTGAGAGATTTCTTTGCATAGTTTTTCTTGCATTTGCATATTGTACATGGGTACCTATCATGACCTAGTAGCCGGGACCCATCTTTCATTGTTGACTTGAGTCTTCATTCCCCTAAGTTGCACTTAAGGGGGGGTGTTGGTGTAAATAAATATTCATTATGGATATTATTATACTTTACTTAAGTTAACTTAGGATAATGCATCTCTTCGTAGTTTGGATTTGAGACACTTAGGGAAGTGTGCACATAGGGATATAGCTTGTAAGAGAAATTACACCTTTTGTGGTCTTATTTTGTTGTTACACTCCACATTTGGTGGGTCATCCACCTCTTATGAAATATTCTATTATTTCTCCTACCTACCCCTAGTATTCCTTACCTACCCTTGTTTCTTATTGAGCCACATGTCTTGATTGTGTGCTCGTATATCCATATGGCCTTGCCTATATAAGCAGGCCCATATTCATTGTATTGGAAAATTCAGTTGATCATTTGCATATTGATGAGAATATAGTTTGTTCTTATCATTCTTTTGTATCTCTTTTATAATTTTCATTGTGCCCTTGATCTTGGCAAAATCTCACAATTGGCAAGTTGGATTTCTTTCTTGGATTGCAACTAAATTAGAACAGTAAAGGTATTTTTATTTCTAAGTCAAAGTATGTTAGATTGTTGTTGAAAAAGTTTGGACCGGATAATTCAAAATTAATATGTACTCCTATGACAACTGGATGCAAGTTGACTAATGATGATAAATCTCCTAAGACTGATGCAACCAAGTACAAATCAATGATTAGAGGACTGTTATACCTAGTTACTACCAGACCAGGTATCATGTATGTTTTTTGTCTTGCAGCTAGATTTCAACAAGATTCAAAAGTGTCACATGTTGTTACAATAAAAAGAATTTTTAGATATTTAAAAGGTACATAAGATTTTGGACTGTGGTATCCCAGAGGATCAAATTTTACTCAAAGCTTATACTGATGTAGATTGTGTAGAAATTGTTGATGACAGATAGAGTACCAGTGGTGGAGAATTTTTCCTTTGCTCCCGGTTAGTTGCATGGTTAAGTAAAAAGAAATATTTTGTGTCTTTATCAATTGTAGAAGTTGGTTACATTGTAGCCTCATCATGTTGCACTCAAATAACAGACATTAAAGGATACTGGTGTGATGTTTGATGAACCAATTCCAATCATGTATACAAGTGTGATAAATATCTATAAGAATCCAGTACTACATTCCATAACAAAGCATATCTTTATTTGGTATCATTTCTTAAAGGAAAAGGTGCTAGACAATGAAGTAAAACTGGAATATGTTCCTAAAAAAGAGCAAGTTGCATATATCTTTACAAAGGCTTTGTGCAAATATACTTTTGAGTGTCTCCAACAAAAGTTGGGTGTATTACCCCTTCCTAGTTTGAACAAGTTCATTTTGCAGTGTATTAGTTTGGGGAACTTCAAGAATAATTTTAGTTTGGACTAATGATTGGGGATTCCTCTTAGGGGGAGTTATGTGAGATTTGGAGATGGTTACTTATGTTTACTTGTTGCTCATCTTTGTCTTTGGTGTCAAAGGGGGAGAAATATAGTCATTTTTCTAAGATGAAGATAGCAGAAATATGAAGATTTGTGTTTTTTGTTGATGAATGTTTCCATCAATGACAAAGGGGTAGATGGTTGCAAAAATGAAGATGATAGTATGTTAGTATAGTTGGAGTTTGATAGCTTCACAAATATCATAGTCTACATTATCAATTATCATACTATGTTTTGTATGAATTGTTGCGGATGGAACACTATTAAGTCTACTAGAATAGAACACTCGGTAGCCTATCACCATTGCTGCAAGTTTCACTACAGGGTCCCTAATATTGTTGATAGAAAAAGAATGCCTATCGGATGTAGAACCAGTTAATTTGAAGACAATATCTTTTGAAATTCTCCTCAACTCAGGAACTTACCAATTGAGCAATAACCCGTTACATCCCTAATAGCCTCCTTGGTTATTGTGTGAGTCCTCTCCAGATGCATATTTTCACCGTGGACTCGACTCAAAATTATTCTTATGTGTTCATCCTCAAAGTCTTCAAGAACATAGTTGGCACTATGAAACCCTTTTTCAAAAATCCTAGCATATTTAGTTTCAATCTTTCCATCCTTATTACAGAGTGATTTCAGCTGAGTATAGATGTGAAGAGTTCCCAAATCTTTAATTTTGCAATCTATATAGCTAGACAAATCACCTTTAACCATGACACCACTCAAGACTTGTGATAATGCATTATAAGACATAATTTCATCTTCCTTTAGAGATTCCTCGGGCTCAGTAGTGATCATCAACCTCCCTACAGACTTAGAAGTAGATGTCATTCTAGATAAACAAGTTTTGAGGCGGTATACAAAGAAATACCTAGAATCTTGCACGTCACTCTATTTCCTAGTTGGACTAATCAAATGCACTCCCGTTCGCTTCTCTGTAGCTTTTGATTCAACTTAATTTCTCTTAATCACAAAGCAATTCATCAATTCTCACCAAGACAATCTTGCTCTACTCTGCAATCGCTTCAATTTCTTTTTTCGAAAGAGTTAGGGTAAAAAATGATAAGGTAAAACTTGTTTTTATCCTTTTTACCAACCACAATAAATGCTCATACTTTTAGGTTACAAACCCTAATTTCACCGCTTAAGTGAAATATTGGTTGATAACACGTCAACAAAAATCACCAAAATTCAAAATTCAAAAAATAATTTCCCGCTTAGTTTACAAAAGTGGTTCGGAAATGTTTTACCATTACGCTCCCCTTAGCCGTATTAGACGGGCTTAAGTCACCGATGCTGGATTCTCTTCACTAAGTGAAGGAATGATATCCTCTACAGGAAATTCTTCACTTTTCTTCTTCCAAGTCTGGTTCATATCTTCTCTTGTTTCCTCAACATCCATTTTCTATTTGCCTTTCTGATCCTTGAAAGAGTTGATCGGTTTACTGTTCCTTGATCTGCAAAACTTTGCCAGGTGCCCCGATTTGTTGCAGTGGTAACAAACCATACCAGATGATCTCCAGGGTCCTGCATTTCCTCTTCTTGTTCTTTTTCTATAGTTCATAGCCACATGACCAAGGTTATTACAAAAGGTACAAACAACATTTGTTGCCTTTTCCATTTCGAATGGACTAAATTGGTTTCCATAGGATTTTTGCCAGTTCATGTTTACCCGGTTATCAAAATTCCTTGTCCGGTCACCATATGGTCTAGGATGCATGTGTGGTACAAGATTGTTTGATCCATATCTACACTCAATATGTTTATGCCCATACATTCCACAAGTGTAGAAATGTCCTTCAAACTTTCTAGACACATACCTAGCATTAATATTGTAACTTGCATTCTTGTTATGTTTGTTCCTACAAATATTTGCAGTATGACTAGGCTTATGGCAAACAAAATAGACAGGTTTGAAAGACTTCTTACCAGTAGTCTTATTGACTATAGAAGCAGTTTTGTTCTTTGGATTGTTGCTCTTTGTGCTAGAGGATTCACCTTTTTCAGTTGTATGAAAACCAAGTCTAGAGATATCACCCTTCATTCTCTATAATTGAATTTGTTCTTCCAGCATGGTAGAACTTTTAGATAACTTCTGTAATTTCTCATTGGCTTCAGTAAGCTTTTTGACAAGATCTTCATTATGCTTAGACGGGTTCTCTTGTAGAGACGATCCCAACTCAAGGTCTAGCTTTAGGTTTTCCTTTTCTTCTATTTCAGCTATTAAGTCCTCATGCATAGTATCTTTTTCCCATTTGATCTTTATGATTTCCTGATCTCTTACCTTGATAAGATCTTCAACAGCTCTTCTGGCTTCCAGCTCCTGACTCATGCGAATAGTGAGACCTTCTAGCTCTCTTCTTAAATTCAGTTTCTCACCCTACAACTTTTCAACTTCTTCTGATAAAGCATCAATATTAGCTTCATCTGAAGAACTATTGTCAGATATTTCTAACAGTTTTTTAGATAGCTCTCTCCTCTTGACTTGATAAGCTTTCAGTTTTCCCCTAAGGGATTCAACTTCATTTCTACTAGCTTCTAGCTCTCTGGCCATCTCGAAGTAGCTTTTGTCCCCCATGGCAGTTTCAAGATTCCCTTCTAAGCGGATAGGCTTCAAAGATGTTAGGCTCTAATACCAATTGATGGACTTGGAAAGCATCAAGAGGGGTGGGTGAATCAGTGACACCAAACACACACTACTTTAAACACTAACTGATAGATGATCTTAACTAGGCAGTTAAACAAAATACATGCTACCCAAAATGAAATAACAGCATCCACATAAAGTACAACATCCACCATAACACAAGTGTTTATACATGGAAAACCCAAATAGGTAAAAACCACGGTGAGATGGAACTCACAAGTTAACTATCTGCACTAATACAAAACTGACCGATTAAGGTCTTACAAAGAGCTCTGGTAGGAGTGAATCTTGTTAGAGATCCCAAGCTTGATT
This sequence comes from Cryptomeria japonica, assembly GCF_030272615.1. Lineage (NCBI taxonomy): Eukaryota > Viridiplantae > Streptophyta > Pinopsida > Cupressales > Cupressaceae > Cryptomeria > Cryptomeria japonica. The sequence continues at coordinate 42,418,773 of NC_081406.1, read as the reverse complement.
AGAAGCTTATACCCTATTAAGAGTACTACCCTTTTAAGAGTAACCTTGCTAAAGGATTTTAGAATCCAAACTAATGGATCACCTTGTTAGAGGATTTGTACAATGAAGCTTGTTAGAGCTTACCCAGTTAGGGGATTTAGTTTTGCTGTAATGATTAGAAAACAACAAGAAGGATTTGATATGTTCGGAGTAGCACAAACTTGCATGATCAGATCATTCTAAGTACATTCAACACTTCTCTCTATCTAAACATTTATCGCTCTTCAACAAAAGTATTCGCATAGATCACCTCTACTATATATGTTCTCTTTTTCATCTCTTTTTGAATGCTTCACTAAAATGTCTTTAAACAGGCATTCAGACCTTATATCGGCCATAGGAACACAATTTCCTAGGTGTAGTGTATCTAGACATTTAAATGTAACTCATCACAAAAAATTTTGCCAAACAAACGATGTTGGTACTGCATCATAAAATCAGATACCAGTTAGAGTAGTTAATACTCGTTGGAATAAAACTAGTGAATCGTTGTCCAGGAATCTTCCACTTGATCTTCACCTTCAACTTTATCTTCACTTTGATGTCAACTTAGTGTTACCTAAGGTTATCTCTTAGACACATACCAGTTGACACAAAGTATCGGTTAGAGATAGAGCTTGAACATACTGGTTGGTAGTAAAAACCAATTGAAGTTATACTGATAGTCAATGTAATCATATATGTGTGTGAGAGTGTTTCATCAATGACAATAAGTGATGAATACATTACAATCATCATCAAGCCAACAATCTCCCCCTTTGGCATTGATGGCAACACTTAGAAATTTTTGAGTAATACAATACCGCTAAGTGTGCATACACAACATATTTACATATTTACTCATATTCCCCTTTTAATGCAATACTCCCCCTTAATGCATGCATAAATACAAAATTTTCAAAAACACACATACATATTATTACACCCCCTTTGACAACAATGCCAAAATGATAAAGTAAAATATATACATATATATAGAAAATCTGTATCAAAGTGTTCATCATATATTACAATTTTAAACAAGTTCATGCATTGGATATTCTCATGATCTGGGATAGATTATTCTTCCATGATTCCAGTATTTTTTCTGTATACTCAGAGGTAGACAATAGTTGAGAATAGAATTCTTCCATTGAATCTAGCCTACAGGTTTCAGGAGTAGCTAGAATAGCTTCTGCACTGGAGTAGGCTCTCTGAAGAATGTCAATCTATGAGGTGAGCTAACTTTTGAGCTCTCTTAGAGATTGGAATCTCTTAGCTCTCTCATTATCATACCTATTCAGTTTGTCATGCAGTTCATCTATAGACCGGTTAAAGGCATGAATAGAGTCTTGGATTGGGACATATGCCTTGGATAACATTTCTATTTCCTACTCAGTCTCAACTTGATTCTTAGAAATATTAGAATAAAAGAAAGTAATATTGGAGGTAGAGGCAAGATACTTTCCTCCAGATTCAATAGCTTTCTTTAACAGACCGCCATTATGAGATAAAGTCATTTTGCTATTTTCAATGTGCTTAGCCAATTTATCTCCATATGCCTTCTTGTGGCTCTTCTTAGCAGATATTTGAGCAGCATCTTCAATTGATTTGATTTGATCAGATGCATCTACAACTAACTGACCAAGTTTGCTGATAGGAGTAGGAAGATGTGCGACAAAGGTTTCTGGTAGTAATCCAGACAAAATTTCTACTGCATTCTGGATTCTCTCTGCCTCAATTCTTCGCTCTTTCAACCTCTTCTTCTATGCACGAGATTGCATAACATTAGAAATCTTCATCATTTCAAATGCACTCAAGGTATTCATGTCAATAGGTCCTGAAATGCTTAAAGAGTCTTCATCATCATCAAGTAGTTCCAGCTTTGCCGGTTCAAGGGGTGTACTCTTAATGATGGCTCTTTTTGTGTTCTTCTTTGTTGCATCTTTTGTTTGCTGAGTAATAACTTCCTCAATGGACTCTTTTTGAGTAGTCTCAATGACTAGTGGAGATTGGGGTTTCTCTAGTTGTTCAGTTGCCGGTTCACTAACCTCTTCTAGTTGATTACCCGATTGATCACCTGATGTAACCTGTACTTATGTGATTGTAGGAGGGTCCATATCTAGTGCAGTAATGTCTCCAGATAGGTCTACTGTGTCCTAAATATCTTCATCAACAAGAATAATGGAATCATCCTTCTTCTTGGTTCGATAGACAACGTCAGCTTGAACAATTTCCTCTTCATCCATTTCCGGTCGAGGAACATCTTTTTGTTGGGAAAAATGGTGTCTCAACCTTGCATTTATGCGAGGTTACTATTTATAGTAAGTTTTTATTTGAGCACGAAATGGTGCAAAACTCTCCCTGAAGCTTTTGGTTGGCTAGATAAGCATTCCGGTAAAGTTGCGTCGCAAGGCCACAGCTAGTTTTGAAGATATTAAAGTTTTCATCTTGGAGGGGTGCAATAAAATATTTAAACTTAATTTTGGGGACTTTAGAGGCTCCGAAACACCCTAAAAAGTGTCCGTAACCGGCGAAGCGGGTTACGAGGTGATAGAGCACTTCGTGAGCTTTCCGGCGCTTCAAACGGTTCGTCAATCGGACACCCGGTTCTCAAGTTATGGCCTCCGGAAGTTTGTACTCCTGAAATAGGAAAAATAATTTGTATCGGATACATAAATGAGCTGTAAAAGGGAGCGACACGTGTTGATGTGTGCTTTAACATGTCATAGGGCATCTAGAAGGGAGATAAGGTCGGCTACACCTTATTGGGTGGTTTTAGCCCATGGTTTTGTAATACCGTTTGATGGTTTCTTGTATTGTATCTCCTATTTATGAGGTGTGTGAGATAGAGGTTGGGTGTAAGAGTCTTATGGCTATTGAGTTGCCTCTGAATCTCTGATTAGTGGTACTCCTGCGAAGAGCTTGCTCTGCAAGTATTTTGTAATCTGTTTTTGATTGCTGAATAAAATATTGAGCTGCTTTTGGAGGGTGGGGTTTTTCTCCCGAAAGGGTTTTCCCCACGTAAATCATTGTGTTGTGGTATGATTGCTATTATATCTATTTCTATTTTCTGTAACTGTTGTAATGATCTGAAAAAGTTTTGCATTACCCTCCTCTCAAGGTTAGTGTAGGAAGTTGTTTCCGCTACTTAACTTCCTTACACTTTTGTGGTATCATCCTTACTACTTGAGTGGATGACATATTCCCTCTTTTTGATTATACAGGCTAGCTCATGTGTCTCAAACTCAACAACTAACCTTTTTCCATTTAGAAGCTTCAGTCTTCTTACTTTAAAATTAAAATATGCTTTGTATTCCTCAGTTAAAGCACTAATTCCATTTGATGATAGATTGGGAAAATACTGTACAAATACTTCATCAAAAATCTTCTTTTTTAATTGAATGGCTTCTTCCCATTTATCTAAAAAAGTATTATACAAAGAGACTGAAATATCTTTCTCCAATTCATGTGGAAATCTACTGTAATGACCCAAGTAGGTTAGTATCTATTGAAGTACTTGCTTCTGCTCATCTTCAGTAAAAGAATCGTAATGTTCTTTGACATTGTCAAACATGTTTCTCCCCAATGACTTCATTGTTCTTTCAAATGTTGTATCAGGTTTGTAGGTGGCAATGTCTATAGGTGTAGTTGCCTTTGGCACTACCTTTACCTTCTTAGGTGTTCTGTCGGTTGCCTTTTCCTTTTTAGGTTCTTCTTCAGAATCTGTACCTTCAGACTCTGGTTGCAAAATCAGTTTCCTATTTCTCTTCTTTGGTACACTCTCCTTCTCATAAATTTTAGGTGTTGGTTCCTTCTTGGTCAAGACACTCTGAGTCACCCTTGTAGTTTTCTTCACAGGAGATATTTCATCATATTTCTTTTGCTTTCCCTTTTCTTTTGTACAGGTGCAGTACCTATCTCAGTTGGTGCATCTTGGACTGCTAAGATGTCCAATTTTTCCTTCTTTTTGTCTTTGGGCGATGCTAACAGATTATTAGTATAGCCAACCAGTAAGTCATGATTGACCTTGTAGATCATATCTTCCATCTCTTCCTCCCTTGGTTCAAGAAGAAGTTAGTGGTAACCATGAAGATTATGTTTTTTTCAAAGTGTTTTACTGTAGCGTCCTAAAATTGTGACACTTGCAATTTCGACTGCATTTCGGTCTTCACGATGGCGACGCAACACGCAACCTGAATGGAGACCCTGAAACCTGATTATGACACTAAAAACTGTATTTTTCAAGCACCATGGCCTGAACCTCCTTGCACCCTGCTATCCCGGGAGGTGGGACCAGAGCGCCCAGCACCCTGGTCCTTCAGGACCAGGGCGCCCAGCGCCCTGGTCCCTGGGTCCTATTTTGGGCCCGGTCTCCTAAGGGGTCTCGGGTCTTTTTGTTTGCAATTTGGAAATTATCTTTCTTGGTCAGCCTAAGGTCGGGAAAATCAGTCTATCAACCCTAATTGGCAAGTATATAAACTACATTTTCCTCTCCCATTTGGGTAAGAAGGTCATATGATGAAAAAGGCGTGAAAACTATACTCAAGCATTCAAGCATTCCTTCAAGCAATTGATCATTTCAAGTCTCCATTCAAGGCTAAGTGTTGCATTCAAGACAAGGATTCAACCATTGAAGAGGAGATCACATACTACTACAACATACAACATACAACATCTAAACCTTCGCACATAAGGATACAAACATCCTTAGAACAAGGTATTAGTACTTGTTTTACAGTCATTTACATTTACAACTCTTGCTCATTTCTTGGTTAATTCCAAAACCGGGGTTTGACCTAAAGGAAAAACCCTAATCCCTAACCCCCAATCGTCTTCGCTTTTCTGTGTGTAGGTTGCAGGTACGTGGCTGAGATTGAAGATCTGGAATCCTTGTGCAGAGATGAATAGATCCCCCTTCGTTTCGCGGATTTTTCGGAGGACCGTGGCGCCGGGGGCCATCGTCCCGACAACTTTTGCTCAAATTTGCAGGACAGCGCCGTATCAACATTTTACCGCTAATTCCAGGTCCGCAGCTTCATACTGTATTCCTATCTTAGTTTATAAAGTGAATCTTTGTCACTTTCTATGCATTCTTAGCTTAATTCTTCTATGCACATTCTTTACAAAAGAGGGTAGCCTTGCTTTCTTAACCCTTGAAACACATTTAGCATCCAATCTTGCATTGCGTGGGATTGGATCTTGTGAGTTTCAACCCCTCTTTTGAATGTAAAGTCTCTTCCCTAAGTGAAAACCATCAACCCTAGTGAATCTCCCTTCTCTCTCCTTGGAGTTGGAAGAGGGGAGAGCAACTAGGGTTCGATCGCGATTCTCCGCTTTACATTTTGGTGAACCCGACGTGAACATCCTTTCTGATTTTTCATGCTTAGATCTGAAAAAATTGATTACATTTCCATGTTTGATCTTTTGTAAAATTTTAGAGGTGATTGCATAAAAACCCTAAAATTTCTTTTTAGTAATTAAACTTGTGAAATATTTAATTGTTAATACTTGTTTCAGATCTATCCTTCTATTACAAATTATCAATTCATATCTATGTTTTAATTTTGAAAATTAAGCAGTTAAGTGTCAAAACCCTAATTTTTGAAACCCTTTTGATTCAACCTTTGTCCGACAATTTCACTAATCAAAACATCTCCAAATCAGCTGTAACATTGGATTCCGCAATAAAATCACAATATCTTTCATCCCTGAAAATTTGGAAAAAAGTTGCGAGGACCGTGGCGCTGAGCGCCATCGTCCCCGACATTTTTTTCGAAATTTCGGGAGCAAGATCTTACTGTATTTTCCTGCTAAAATCCAGAATTTTGGCTGATTTTATCAATTTTAACACCTTCAAAATTACAGTCAAAGTTGGTCTTGTGATTGCTTGGATTAAGGCTTCTAAACATTCAAAAATCATTGAAACTGAAATTTTGTGTCAAAATTGTGTTCTTACTGTCCTAAATCTGAAAAGTGTGTTAACATTCATTAAAAATTTCAGTGCTTTGTTCAAATTCTTGCATTTTGTGACTTTTGAAATTAAGTGCTTAATTACAACAACTTTGATTTCCGCTTTCAAAATTGAATTTTGCATGAAATTGAGTCAATTTTTAAATTTCAAAATTTGCATTACTCTTGACATTCCCTCTAAAATCATAAAATTCAAAATTTTAGTTTCCCTCTCTTTTTCAAAATTCAAATTTTGCATTTTTCGACAATATGGGTAGGGTTCAATTTTGAGATTGCAACTTTAATTTGGCCTATCTACAGATCGTAAAACCACTCAATTTTTTCAGATTAGCTTTAAAATCATCATACCTTTCATCCCTGCAAATTTCGAAAAAAGTTGCAAGGACCGTGTTGCACTCCGAGCGCCACGGTCCCGGACATTTTTTCTGAAATTTCGGGAGACTGTCGTGATTGCATTTAACAGCTTAAATCCAGAAGATTGGCTGATTTTACTGAAAATTGCTACCTCTAAATTCAAAATTTTCTCTCCTTCTCTAGTGCATGAGTTTTACAACAATAAGAGCTACTTACACTATTCCCATTAGATGAAGCCGTAGAATTAAGTCTTTCCGAGGTTTAATTACCGAGGAGATGGAACCTAATTTGAATAGCCTTTTTAACGAGGACATGGGTAATTCATCTAATCCTCTTAATGATGAAGAAGCTCTCCATGAGGTTTCTATAGAACAACTTTCGAAATTGGATAACCAATTTGACGATTTTCACCAATGGATGTCTCATGAGTATCCTGATAGTCAAGCTCTTCCTTTAATTGAGGGTCTAAAACATATGCTTCAAAGTGATAAGAATGGAATTGATATTTTGCGTGGTATTTCACACATTGTGAACTCGAACGTGATGCCTATGAAGAGTTGTGCCGAAACTTTAGGTTATACACAACCTCCTACACAAGTCAATCATTCTATTCCTTTGATGACTTCTATTGCTAGCATACCTACCTTTACATCAAACATAATGGCTACTTCTACACAAGACATTCCTCCTGTGATCACCAGTCATGGGGGCAATCCTTCTTCTTCAATTAACCCTCTTCCTTCATTTAATCCAACTTCTTCATTCATTCCTTCAATGAGTGTTCCTATTACATCTCCGCAAATGAACATGATGCAAGGGGGCAATTCATTTAACCATTCCATTCCTCCTTGTAGTGTTCCTCCTGTCCAATCATCTCCTATGACTAATTATCATAGGGTCCCACCACCTTACTCTTTACCTTCTTTCAATAACATAACACCTCCATCTCAATCTAACACATCTAATATGAACTCTTCGACTGAAGCAACCATTAACAATCTTGCACAAACTGTCTCTTCTTTACAGCAACAAATTGCCTCTATGAATCAATCTAAGTTTAGTGTGCCCACATTTAATGTTGCGAGCCCACTTTCTCTTGACATTGTTCGAGCTATCCCTCCTAAACATGTCGAAATCCCGCATTTGGAACTTTATAATGGTAAAGGTGATCCTCTAACACATGTCAAGACTTTTCAAACAATTTGTACCGATTTTGCTTATGACCAAAGGTTGCTTGCAAAACTATTCATGAGAACATTAAGAGACAAAGCCCTACAATGGTATTGCTCGTTGCCTTCCTATTCTATTACTTCTTTCGAACAACTTGCAAATGCTTTCATTCAACAATTTCAAAACAATATAAGTCCTAAAGTTACTTTGATTGATTTAATGCATTGTAAACAAGGTGTTAAAGAAAAAGTGACTGATTTCATTGGTAGATATAAGCATTTGTATGCTCAAATTTCTTTTCCAGTGCCTGACAATGATATTCAAAGAATCTTTATTTCTAATTTACAAAAAGATATTCGAGACAAACTTTTGTTTTCTGAGTTTACTTCTTTCCAACAGTTGTGTGCAACTCTTCACAATTATCAACTGACTGTGAGTCAAATGGAACAATCACATCCTATGGCTCCGAGTGATAAGGGTGATAGCAGTCAACAACCATTTGGGAAGTTTAAACCGAACAGAGATTCCATCAAATTCAATAAAAACATCATCAACAACAATGTGAATGCAGCATCAGGTGTGCCTCCTATTTCTAAATTTTTCAAGAAAGAAAGAAAGTATACTCCTTTGAATGAATCATTGCATAGTATTATGAATAAGTTATTGGAACAAAATGTGCTTACTCTTCCTCCTATAAGACAAATTGATCCTGCAAAGATTACTTCACCTTATTTTGATAATAAAGCTTTTTGTCAATTTCATCGTCAGCCTGGGCATGATACTGAAAAATGTTTTTCTTTAAAGGGTAAAATTCAAGATTTGATTGATAATAATACTATTTCTGTTTCTGGAGTGAATGATAAAGGAAATACATCTGTAGCTCCTCCTAATCAAAATCTTTAGATTTTCACTGATCCATTACCTTCTCATACCTCTAATGCGATTGAGACTAATGATTCCTCTCTTTCATCTGATGGTCTTGTGTCTATGACTCCAAATGTGATTAACTTTGTAGAGCAGCAAGAAAACCCTAAAGAACCTTCCATCACATTTGATTCCAGTGAAACCATTAGGGCACCTGATGGTCCTTTATACATAGTTGCAAAAGTCAAGAATACACCTTTCCGTGGAGTGCTTATTGATCCTTCGTGCATGGTTAATGTTATTACTGAAGAATTTCTTTTTACTTTGCAATTGAATCAAGTGATCTATGACAAAACAGATGTGATTGTGAAATTATTTGATGCATTTTCTTCTCCTGCAATTGGTTCTATTACATTGCCTATTGAGGTCTATAACAAATCCCTTGATGTGAACTTCGCTATTATTCCATCTTCCGAACAATTTCGTGTGAAGCTTGGCTATCCTTGGCTATCTTCCATGAAAGCTATTGCTTCTCCTATTCATAAGTGTTTGAAATTTCCCCATAATGGTGAAGTTGTTACTGTCAATCATAGCCTCTTTAAACCAGCTGAAAGAACTTCTAGTGTTCCTCTTGATTACTTTTGGCCTAAACAATTCCAATCCCTTCCTCCGCGAAGTGATCATCTTTTCAAATCTTATCAAAAGTGGAAAACAGATATGATCCTATCTTTAAGTGAACCTAGAACACCTAAACTTGACATTCCTATCATTCTTGAGAAGGAAGTTCTTCCTTTGAAAGATAAAACTAATGTCTTTCCTCAAGAAGATTCCCAACCCATCCCTATGGATGTGACTATGTCTATATCTAATAAACTTCCTAAAAGTAGACCTATACCTCCTCGTCATGATGGACTTGGTCTTCCTTCCTAAACCAAATATTCCTCCCTTATATGGAGCAGTTCCTCCTCCTTCCTTTTATAGAGAGAAGAGACCTTCTTCTTCTCCTATTATTCAACCTAAGAGACCACAACCTAAACACCCAAGTGATAGGGATGAGAACATTCCTCCTCCTCAATCTTCTTCACTTCCTACTAAGACTAGACGAAATCGTTCTGCACGTGAACGCCGGCGAAAGCGTCGTCTTAGAGCTCAAACTTTGAAATCTCCAAAAACACCTTCAACAAGCATTATTCCATTTTCTCCTCAGCCAGACATTGAGCCTAAATCTCCTAAACATAAGATGCATGATGGTCTTGATCCTGTGCGAGTTAAAGATCCTATTTTTATAAATCTTGATGATGATATAGATGAAAATGTTATTCATGATGAAAATGTTACTCCTGTTCATTCTGATAGTGAATATGAACTTGTTAATATTGATAACCATTTATCTACTGAATTTTCTAAAGCACTTATCCTAGCTCCTAGACAAGAACAACGTGGCTCGAAACATGAACATAGCCCTTGTTTGGATCTTGTGATAGCTCCATCTACTGTGTTGAATGTTCCTCCTCTAGCGTGTTCCCTGCCTTCCCGAAACATTGATCAGCAAGATCGGGGGGTAGATGACGTGCTAGACTAGTTACATTAGCATAGCAGATTCTCTCCTCCTCTCTTTCATTACTTCTTCTATGTGCTATTCTCATTCTTCTATTTGTTGTCCTTAGTGTTGTCTACTTGAGGATGATGCAAAGCATTGAGATCTCTTTTGGTCTCTCTCATGTTGACTCAAAAGACACATGTGTTCCCTTCTTCTAGGTGACCTTCCTTGATTGGGGAATGAAGAACAATTATGCATACATACATATGATATATATACATGAATTATCATACAGCATACTGACCCCGAGGAAAGTGAAGTCACCTTGTGCTTTGTGTTTTGTGTCTATTATCCTTAGGCTTATCTCACACTTGGGGGCTAAATCCTTGCGATAACATGCTCCTTTCCTTTCCCTTCTTATGTGTATCACTACGTTAAAACAATCACCCCCGGTGAGGCATGTGCGATCACTTTAACGTAGGGGGGCATACATCCCGTTCATATCTTTTCAAGATACTTGAAAATTTCTTGACAAATTTAGCTTTGCCTTGAAAATTTTTGATATCTTTCTTGCATGACTCATAGTGAGGGAACCTTGCTACTGACAGTCATGGTTCTCCCTTGTGATCTTCCCTTTTACTTTGTCAATCGAAGTCGTAAGATCCTTAGTCCACTGGGGGCTTGGTGTGTCTTGCCTCCTTGACGTGGTGAAAGTCTTTCAATATTGTTTCCTTGTACTTTACCGGAAGTATGAGCATACATACTCCCGCTAAAGTGGGGGCTAAATGTAGCGTCCTAAAATTGTGACACTTGCAATTTCGACTGTATTTCGGTCTTCACGATGGTGACGCAACACGCAACCTGAATGGAGACCCTGAAACCTGATTATGACACTGAAAACTGCATTTTTCAAGCACCCTGGCCTGAACCTCCTTGCACCCTGCTGTCCTGGGAGGTGGGACCAGAGCGCCCAACGCCCTGGTCCTTCAGGACCAGGGCGCCTAGCGCCCTGGTCCCTGGGTCCTATTTTGGGCCCGGTCTCCTAAGGGGTCTCAGGTCTTTTTGTTTGCAATTTGGAAATTATCTTTCCTGGTCGGCCTAAGGTCGGGAAAATCAGTCTATCAACCCTAATTGGCAAGTATATAAACTACATTTTCCTCTCCCATTTGGGTAAGAAGGTCATATGATGAAAAAGGCGTGAAAACTATACTCAAGCATTCAAGCATTCAAGCATTCCTTCAAGCAATTGATCATTTCAAGTCTCCATTCAAGGCTAAGTGTTGCATTCAAGACAAGGATTCAACCATTGAAGAGGAGATCACATACTACTACAACATACAACATACAACATCTAAACCTTCGCACATAAGGATACAAACATCCTTAGAACAAGGTATTAGTACTTGTTTTACAGTCATTTACATTTACAGCTCTTGCTCATTTCTTGGTTAATTCCAAAACCGGGGTTTGACCTAAAGGCAAACCCCTAATCCCTAACCCCCAATCGTCTTCACTTTTCTGTGTGTAGGTTGCAGGTACGCGGCTGAGATTGAAGATCTAGAATCCTTGTGCAGAGACGAACAGATCCCCCTTCGTTTCGCAGATTTTTCGGAGGACCGTGGCGCCGGGCGCCATCGTCCCGACAACTTTTGCTCAAATTTGCAGGACAGTGCCGTATCGACATTTTATTGCTAATTCCAGGTTCACAGCTTCATACTGTATTCCTATCTCAGTTTATAAAGTGAATCTTTGTCACTTTCTATGCATTCTTAGCTTAATTCTTCTATGCACATTCTTTACAAAAGAGGGTAGCCTTGCTTTCTTAACCCTTGAAACACATTTAGCATCCAAACTTGCATTGCGTGGGATTGGATCTTGTGAGTTTCAACCCCTCTTTTGAATGTAAAGTCTCTTCCCTAAGTGAAAACCATCAACCCTAGTGAATCTCCCTTCTCTCTCCTTGGAGTTGGAAGAGGGGAGAGCAACTAGGGTTCGATCGCGATTTTCCACTTTACATTTACCACATCTTCAGGTAACCTCATTCTCAAGCTCATCTTCTTCTAGAATTCATTAAAGTACCTGTTCGTGGCAGCTGAAAAGGTATTCTTCATAGCCTTAATGTTGTTCTTGATCTGTGCATTGACCAGTTGTTCTTTGGACCATTAAATGTCACCTATACCAGGTAGAAAGTTTTGAAAGTAGAAAAATAACCTAGCTAACAGCAGACCAAACTTGAACTTCTGAGTATTGTCCTTCTTAAAGGGTTTCCATTTTGAAATAGTTGGAGTCTAGTAGCTTCACAAATATCATAGTCTGCATTATCAATTATCATATTATGTGTTGTATGAATTGTTGTGGATGTAACACTGTTAAGTCTACTGGAGTAGAACACTTGGTAGCCTATCACCATTGTTGCAAGTTTCACCGCAGGGTCCCTAATATTGTTGATAGAAAAAGCACACCTATCGGATGTAGAACTGGTTAACTTGAAGATAGTATCTTTTGAAATTCTCCTCAACTCAGGAACTTTACCGATTGAGCAATAACCCGTTACAACCCTAATAGCCTCTTTGGTTATTGTGTGAGTCCTCTCCATATATATATTTTCACTACTGACTCGACTCAAAATTATTCTTATGTGTTCATCCTCAAAGTCTTCAAGAAAGTAGGAAGCATTATGAAACCCTTTTTAAAAAACCCTATCATATTTAGTTTCAATCTTTCCATCCTTATTACAAAGTGATATCAGCTGAGTATAGATGTGAAGAGTTCCCAAATCTTAAATTTTGCAATCTATATAGCTGGACAAATCACCTTTGACCACGACACCACTCGGGACATGATAATGCATTATAATACACAATTTCATCTGCCTTTAGAGCTTCCTCGGGCTCAACAGTGATCATCAACCTCCCTATAGACTTAGAAGTAGATGCCATTCTAGATAAATAAGTTTCGAGGCAGTATACAAAGAAATACCTAGAATCTTGCACGTCGCTCCGTTTCTCGGTTGGACTGATCAAATGCACTCCCGTTCGCTTCTTTGTAGCTTCTGATTCAACTTGGTTTCTCTTAATCACAAAGCAATTCGCCAATTCTCACCAAGACAATCTTGCTCTGCTCTGCAATCGCTTTAATTTCTTTTTCCGAAAGAGTTAGGGTAAAAAATAATAAGGTAAAACTTGCTTTTATCCTTTTTACCAATCGCAATAAATGCTCATACTTTTAGGTTACAAACCCTAATTTCACCGCTTAAGTGAAATACCGGTTGATAACACGTCAACAAAAATCACCAAAATTCAAAATTCAAAAAAAATATTTCCCACTCATTTTACAAAAGGGGTTCGGAAATGTTTTACCGTTATGCTCCCCTTAGCCGTATTAGACAGGCTTAAGTCACCGGTGCTGGATTCTCTTCACTAGGTGAAGGAATGATTTCCTCTACGGGAAATTCTTCACTTTTCTTCTTCCAAGTCCGGTTCATATCTTCTCTTGTTTCCTCAAGATCCATTTTCTATTTGCCTTTCTGATCCTTGAAAGAGTTGATCGATTTATTGTTCCTTGATCTGCAAAACTTTGCCAGGTGCCCTAGTTTGTTGCAGTGGTAATAGACCATACCAGATGATCTCCAGGGTCCTACATTTCCTCTTCTTGTTATTTTTCTACAGTTCATAGCCACATGACCAAGGTTATTACAAAAGGTACAAACAACATTTGTTCCCTTTTCCATTTCAAATGGACTAAACCAATTGCCATAGGATTTTTGCCAGTTCCTGTTTACCCGGTTATCAAAATTCCTTGTCCGGTCACCATATGGTCTAGGATGCATGTGTGGTACAGGATTGTTTGATCCATATCTGCACTTAATATGTTTATGCCCATACATTCCACAACTGTAGTGTAGCGTCGTAAATTGTACGCACTTGCTAGGGTGGTACAATTTCACACCTAGTTTAGCACCCGCCTTGGCGCATTTTGCATTTTGCATTGCATTTCCCCTTTAGCACTTAATTAGTCAAATTAATTAGGTCTAAGGTTATATTTCATCATCTCCCACATCATAAAGTTGGGCCCTTTCATTAAAGTGTGCCCCTTTCATTTTATTCTTCCAATACATCATTTAATCAAAAACCCTAATTAGGTCCTATTTTGAACTTGGGGGCTTGGTTTTGGGGGTCAAAACATCTTGAAATCACCTGTAACTTCGGGATTCTCTCTAAAATCATCATATCCGACGACCCTGAAAATTTGGTGAAAAGTTGTTGGGACCATGGCGCCCGGAGTGCACATGGTCCCGGACATTTTTCTCGAAATTTTAGGAGCGCAATCCAATCATAAAATAAAGCTTAACCCCAAGAAATTGGCGGGATATTCAATCTCTAGGTCGGCCAAAAGTTGAAATTAAGACCTAGGGTTTCATATATAAGAGCTCTCTTTCTTCATTTGAAAGGATCCGAATTTTGGGCTTTCGAGGACCTTCTATGCAGCGAAAGAGCAGATCTTTGAAGACTTCAATAACATTCAACATCCATCCATCAAGCATTCATCAATTTCATTCATTTAGGGCTTGGGAGACATTGAAGAACAATAGGAGATTACCGACTGAAGATTGGCTTGTACTCCTCCCTTAAGGGTTGGGTATGATTTCATGTTGTTTTCATGTCTTTGCATAAGCTTCAATATATCCTTTATTCATGCTTTAGATCACTTTGCATCTTGATTTAGAGCATTTACATTATCATTTACAAGCAATTAGGGTTTACTTTCTAGGTTGCTCTAGTTTGCTTTCTTGCATTTAAGGACCTTGCACACACACTAGGTCTGCACACACAATACATTTTACAATACAACTTGGCTATTCATGGAGGTGGAAATCACCGAAGTGGGGGTTTGACTAAGGCAAAACCCTATATAGCCGCCCATACCCTTTTCAGATATAAGTGCAGGTTTCGGGACTCGGACGACGCCGCAGGTGACAGATCCGGGAAAAGCAGGTCAAGATAGCACTCCACACCAAATTGCAGAGCAAAAGACCAGGACAGGGGCATGGGGTGCCCTAGTCCTACCAGGACAGGGGCACTGGGTGCCCTAGTCCTCCTGACAGACAGCATTTTCAACATTTTTGACAGCTTTTCCAAAGTGCAAAACAACAGTTTTCGGAGCAGTTTCAGGGGCAGAATTAGGACAGTGGTGCCCGTGCCCCCGTCCTGAACATTTTCACTCAGATTTTGACTCTGGGTACGCATTTACATTCTTGTCTTGTCCTTGTGTTTATAGCTTTCCATTGTTTAAGTTCAATTCTGCAATCTTGTCATTAGTTCATACTTGCATTTTGGGGTTAGGAATTGAACTTGCATCATTCTATCTTTCAATTACAACAAAGGAATAGAAATCCTAATAGGTAGCCCGTGGCTCTCTCTTCCACAAAAAGAAGTAGCCAATTGTGTGATACCTCTAGGCTCTTTCGTATTCCACAAGTGTGTGGTTGAAAGTGAGATTAGGGCATGTTTGCTTAGTGTCACTTTTTCCCCCACACATGTAGCAATGTCCTTCAAACTTTCTAGACACATACCTAGCATTAATATTGTAACTTGCATTCTTGTTAGGTTTGTTCCTACAAACATTTGCAGTATGACCAGGCTTATGGCAAACAAAGCAGATAGCTTTGAAAGCCTTCTTACCGGTAGTCTTATTGACTTTAGAAGTAGTTTTGTTCTTTGGATTATTTCTCTTTGTGCCAGAGGATTCACCTTTTTCAGTTGTATGAAAACCAAGTCCAGAGATATCACCCTTCATTCTCTATGATTGAATTTGTTCTTCCAACATGGTAGAACTTTTAGTGAACTTCTCTAATTTTTCATTGGCTTTAGTAATCTTTTTGACAAGATCTTCATTATGCTTAGACAGGTTTTCTTGGAGAGACAATGCCAACTCAAGATCTAGCTTTAGGTTTTCCTTTTCTTTTGTTTCAGCTATTAAGTCCTCATGCATAGTATCTTTTTCTCGTTTGCTCTTTATGATTTCCTGATCTCTTACCTTGATAAGATCTTCAGCAGCTCTTTTGGCTTCCAGTTCCTAACTCATGTGAATAGTGAGACCTTCCAGCTCTCTTCTTAAATTTAGTTTCTCACCCTACAACTTTTCAACTTCTTCTGATAAAGCATCAATATTAGCTTCGTCTGAAGAACTATTGTAAGATATTTCTAACAATTTTTCAGATAGCTCTCTCCTCTTGACTTGAGAAGCTTTTCAGTTTGCCCCTAAGGGATTCAACTTCATTTCTATTGGCTTCTAGCTCTCTAGCCATCTCGAAGTAGCTTATGTCCCCCATGGTAGTTTCAAGATTCCCTTCTAAGTGGTTAGGCTTCAAAGAAGTTAGGCTCTAATACCAATTGATGGACTTGAAAAGCACTGAGAGGGGGGGGTGAATTAGTGACTCCAAAACACACACTACTTTAAACACTAACAGGTAGATGATCTTAACTAAGCAGTTAAACAAAATACATGCTACCCAAAATGGAATAACAGCATCCACATAAAGTAGAACATCCACCATAACACGTGTTTATATGTGGAAAACCCAAATAGGTTAAAACCGCAGTGAGATGGAACTCACAAGTTAACTATCTGCAGTAATAGAAAATTGACTGGTTAAGGTCTTACAAAGAGCTCTGCTAGGAGCGAATCTTGTTAGAGATCCCAAGCTTGATTAGAAGCTTATACCCTGTTAAGAGTACTACCCTATTAAGAGTAACCTTGTTGAAGTATTTTAGAATCCAAACTAATGGATCACCTTGTTAGAGGATTTGTACAATGAAGCTTGTTAGAGCATACCCGGTTAGGGGATTTAGTTCTATTGTAATGATTAGAAAACAACAAGAAGGATTTGATCTGTTCTGAGTAGCACAAACTTTCTTGATCGGATCATTCTAAGTAAATTCAACACTGCTCTCCATCTAAACTCTTATCGCTCTTCAGCAAAAGTATTCGCATAGATCACCTCTACTATATTTGTTCTCTCTTTTTCATCTCTTTTTGAATGCTTCACTAAAATGTCTTTAAATAGGCATTCAGACCTTATGTCAGCCATAGGAACACAATTTCCTAGGTGCAGTGTATCTAGACATTTAAACATAACTCATCACAAATATGACCACCAAACAAACGGTGCTGGTAACACATCACAAAATTAGATGCTAGTTAGAGTAGTCAATACCGGCTGGAATAAAACTAGTGAATGGTTGTCCAGGAATCTTCCACTTGATGCCGACTTAGTGTTACCTCAGGTTATCTCTTAGACACATACTGGTTGACACAAAGTACCAGTTAGAGATAGACCTTGAACATACCAGTTGGTAGTAAAAACCAATTGAAGTTATACCGATAGTCAATGTAATCATATATCTCTTCACCTTCAACTTTATCTTCACTTTGATGCCGACTTTGTGTTACCTCAGGTTATCTGTTAGACACATATTGGTTGACACAAAGTACCGGTTAGAGATAGACCTTGAACATACCAGTTGGTAGTAAAAACAATTAAAGTTATGTCGATAGTCAATGTAATCATATACGTGTGTGAGAGTGTTTCATCAATGACAATAAGTGATGAATACATTACAATCATCATCAAGACAACAATGTAAACATAATGATTATGTGATTTAGTGAATATTTTGTGCTCTACATTTCTGATATGTTGCAATTTTAGTCATGAGATTTGGATTTGTTGGAAGTTGCTTTGAAATGTCATGATTATAATTTGGTGCTCTAGAAGTTGTGCTCTGGAAGTTTGTTAAGTGATGATGATGTTTGACAATGTTTGCAGTGTTCTTCATTTCTCTATATTTCTAATTCTGATTATGAGATTTTGGATTTATGTTATTAATGTCTTTCTCTTTGATATTCTGATTTGAATCATGATGATGAGCTCCAAATTATGGTTTCTGATATGTTCATTCCAAGTTTGGTTGACCTTGAATGATTTTTTTTTTTGGTCCAACATTTGTGGCATATGGATAACATATTTTTTTGATCGATGTTGTGCATTGTGGTGTTGTCCACTTCTCATTCCTTTCCACCGTGGGAATGTTTAATGTAGACCTATTTCAAATTGTGTTTCAGTGAATTATTTTTGGTTGACTTGGAGAGATTCTTAATTCAAGAGATCAGTATAAATAAAGGATGATTATAATGAAGAAAAGTTATTGGATTGAAAAGGAAGATCTATTTTTTTATAATGTGTGTGAGGTTGTGAAGTTGTGGTTGAGTACTGAGATTGTGTGCTATTTTTGTTTGATACCAGAGGTAGTGAGCCAAAGGTTTCTTCCAGCATTGTGGTGTTGTGGCAGTTGAGCTTTAGTGGTGGATTCTTTCCTTTTCTTTTTTCTTCTTCTGGGCAGCGAGCCCTTCTTTTTTTTAGCAGTTGTAGCTAAGCAGTGATCCCACTTGCAGTGAGCCACCCTTTGTTAAAATCACCTTAATCGATGTCATCCTAACAGGTGTTTCATAATTGAGAATTAGCATTCTCCATGGTTTTTTCCCTCCTTGGTTTTTCCACATATATCTAGTGTTCATATGTATGTTTTATGTGTGTTCTCTTTCATGCTTATATTTGTTTATGATTAAGTAATCAAAAGTTTATTTACTAGATCTGTTTATGTGGATTAAGTAAAAGATTTCAATTTGTACAATTGATTCACCCCGCCTCAGTTGTCCAAGATACGCAACAGAACCTCCTATAAAGAAATTTGATCAACCTAATTTCATATCTCCAAGCACCATAAGTAGACATATCCTAGGAATCTTACATCGTGAAGCATTCATTATCAAGCATTTTCAGAGGTCTTTAAGGCTGCATATTTATCATTCAACCACTGTGGAGAAAAATTACATCATTCCTATGCAAGAATGTGTGTGTGATATGGTTTTTCATGTTCATGTCATTTCATACAACATATGTGATTGCATTCAAAGAACAAAGCATTATCATAAACAATTGTAGATCTAAGGTATATCTTTCTGATATTTATTTCAATATTTGCATTATTTCATTCAAGGTTAATTCCTAAACTAGGGTTTGACTTAGGAAAACCCCTATTCCCAACAACTTCCCCTCTTTTCACTGTGTGTAGGAACAAGTACAAAGATGTGTTTTACAAGATCGAAAAGATTCACAGAGATGAACATGTTCACCTTTTGACAGCGGAAAATTTGGAGGACCTAGGCGACCACCACCACAGTCCTGACAAAATAGGCCAAATTTCTAGGAACATATCCAAATAATATTCCTTTGACTATATCTAGGTTTGTGGCTCTGTATGATGACTCTAGCTCATTTTTTATGCCCGATCTCTTCAATATTCACCCATTTACCCTAATTTTAGCATTTTCACAATTCAATTTAGAAAGAGGGAATAAAAACCTAACCCCAAGTGGAACCTAATTAGAAATTCAAAGATTTTTCCTTAGAGGGATCAATCCTAGATCTATTAGTTCCCTCTCTCTTTCAATTTAATTGTTATTTAAGCAAAATTGGTGCTTTTATTATGTTTTAAGGTGAAACACCAACTTTTCACCATTACAAAAAGTTTGTCAAAAAATGTCGATAGTTTATGAAAAGTTTAATTTTTTTAAATTATGAAATGTTAGAGTGATATCCTTTTGTAGGGGATCTTGGTATTTCATTCAATCATACTCACAAAATTTTGTGTGAATTGGAGAACTTTCAATTTTTTTATTATGTTGACTGGCATAATCATACAAATAAAATATTCTCATAATTATTGGTATAGTTTCATAAGGTATTATGCTTGGTATTCAAGTTGATTCTTTTAAATATTTTTAGTATCAACATACGAGTTGGAGAATCTTCACTTGACCAAAAATTTGACTATGTTGCTCCATATGCAACGTCAAGAAAGCATATAAAGAAGTGTAGCTCAATGAAAATATATCAAATGTTATTTTTTATATAAATTTCCAATGCTTAAGAGAGGAAGTGGTGAATCTTAAATCCATATGGAGAAAAATGTTAGAATAAAATGAGAAGTAAGAATTTTAAACACAACTAGATAAATATTAGGAAAAAGGTGCAATGAGGAAGTTAAAAAGCTTCATTTGAGGATCATAAAACTGGTAGATTAAAAAAAAGAAAGCAACACCGAGGAGGGAAAAGAAGGAATCAAAGGAAGTAGATTGAGAGGAGATTTTAGAGGATGAAATCTCAGCCCAAGTGAGGGGTATAAGAAAAGTGTGTTTGCCTCTGTGCCAATTAAGGAGTGAGATTGAGCATGAGAGGCCGATGAGAAATCCCATGTGATGTATTTTTTTGCAAATTTTATTGCATTTGTAAATTAAAAAATATAGTGTTTGCAAATTTGTTGCAATGAAGTGCTATATATTTGCTTGTTTATGCCAACTTAATTTTGTGTGATAGTATGAAATAATGGTACAAAATTTATGTTAAAGGACATATGATGGTGGCATGTGCTCTATAGTGGTGTTCCTAATCGTTCTAAAACTATTTGGTAACTAGATCGAATGTTTTAGAAGGATAAGTGGTTCTTTGGAAGACCTAAGATACTTTTTCTAATGCATTGTGGTTTGTGATAGCATGGAGAGTTGTCCTAAGGTGATTTGGGTCCATCTATCTCTTGTCTTGGTCCACATTTACTTCATTTCCACTGTGGATGTGTTTGGGGCCGACCTCATTAGGGGATGGATGTTTCATGCCTACTCCTTTCATCTTGGATGACCTGCACTATGTGTGCCAATACTATGATATTTTTGCAAGCATGGAGATATTTTTTAAGATTGAATTTTGTCCAATTTATCCTTTGTATTGGACCACAGTTGATCTCCTTTCTCTATTGATGTTGTTAGGGCCAACCTCTTGGATAGCATCATACTTGGACAGCCTAAAAAGACTATTGATGCTTGCAGAGGATATAAATTAAAGATCAAATTAGTTTCAAAGTGTGTGAGTTGTGAAGTGTATGCAAAAATTCTTTAACCATATCGAAAGCAATGAGTTAAAGGTATCTACATTCAAATAAATCCAAAAGTTTTCTAAAGGAATCTGATGATGTAGAAATGTTGTGGTGGAAACTTACCAATCATTCATTATATTTTGAGGTTGTTGCCTCTTCTGTAACTATGTGATATTCTGGGAATAGTGAACTTCCTATCATTGTAGCCATAAACTATGCTTTTTGAGAATTGCAGCTTCCTTGGGTTGTAGCCCTAAAACAAAGTTGTAAATTTGTTTTATCTTGTGAGGTTAGATTTGAAATCCAAAACTTTTCTCATTATGGTTTTTCCCCTATGGGGTTTTTCACGTATATCTAGTGTTCTCTTATGCACATGTGTCGATTTCTCTATCTTTCATTGGTGTTGATTAGATTAAGATTTTGAATTAAAAGTTGTTGCAGAAAAGATTAGGTTTTAAGTGATACTAATTCACACCTCCCCTCTTAGTATCCAGTGTGTTCAATAGGTGAAAGTTAAGTAAAACTAATCTAGCATGATAGGTTTATGCTAACTAAAGCTAAACTAGCATGATAGACAAGAGAAGAAACTTAGGGACTTAGGGACAATCGTGTATATGTCATTTGGGTTGGGTTGCATGTGTGTATAACTTTTTTCTTTACTCGTAACTTTTTTTAAAAGTGAAGAATTTGTAATCAATTATATAGTTGTTGACTATTTAGATACAAAGTTACATTCACAAATTTGTTCAAATATACCTTAAAAATTATATAGCCTACACGAGAACTAAAAATAATGCACCCAAAAACTAAGATGATTCAAATTTATAGGTATCTAAATATGACAAAGAAAAAGGAAAACCTAGATATTTCAATTGTTTTGAGCGTGATAATTGACTTGATTTTTTTAGCAAAATTCTATCAAACATTGACTTCCATAATTCTAATGGTTAGAGCATGAGATCTAGAAATGAGCATTCTCCAAATAGGATATGTGAAAAGAACAACACTAAATACAAGAAGCTAATAAAGAGAGGGGGTTTGAACATACTATCTAAAAATAAGAAAATACTCTAGATTGATCTAGAAATTGGTAAAGTGGCTGGCACAACCTTGCACCTACATCTATCATGCAAGATAATAAGAACTTGAGAAATAATAAACATCCAAATTCATTAATTGATTAAATGATTAATTACAATGCTTACTACATTAGAAGCTAATTGATGCATGAATGATGAAAGTTAACTAAATCTAATTCAACATGATAGGTGTAACATATTTTTTGTTGAACTAGCATATTAATAGGTAGCTAACTACATCTTACCTAGACTAATAGGTGAAAGATAAATGAAAAAAAGATAATAGATAAGAAATAATCTAAACTAATATCATGAGATCAATGACCTTTTCCCTTCTTATTTAATCAAAAACAATATCTATGAACGTGAATATATTTCATAAAATCAATTAAAATTATAATAAAAATTAATACAATATATACTATAAAAAATATAGATATAAATATAATACAATAAATAAATAGCAATCTGAAAAAAACAAAAATAAAACATAAAGTAAAATATACTTAGATAATTATTCTTGAATAATTTAAGTGTTATGATGAACAAAACTTTTGATACCCATGTCAACTATAACACAATGCACATTATAGATGTATTGAACAACCCATTGACCAACTTTCCCCTACTCAAAAAGAATGTTCTCAATTTGTCTGCCAGATTCTTTTAACTCTGAATAAAATATACATTATTGAACAACTCTCACTTATCATGAATGCTCTAGATTTAATCTGGGAGAAGCCTCCAATATCTTGAATGAAAAAAGGCACCATATAAAAAGACGTGAGAACAAATCCTTTCAATAATTACCTTGCCAAGTATTAAACAAATTTTGTTTTTCTTTTACTTTACATATTCATCTATGATGCCCCTATAAAGGTTAAGGTTGTAGGCCATGGACCCAATTTTCAATGGAATATCTGGTCTTGAATAATAATTTTTCCCTTTTTTAATGTTACTTTAAAAAATAAATAATAAAAAAAAAACACAAATGGGATCATGATAGAGTAAACACACAAGCCCTTATAAAAGTCACATCTCAAAACCCATTCTTATCAAAGAATGGAAGGTTAGAAAATGGAGATAGTCAATCATAAATAGTTTCGTGTGGATAAATAAAAAAAATATCTATTAATTTGTCGGGAAAAATCATAAATATTAGAAATCTCTACTAATTTGTCGGGGAAAATAATAGATATTAAAAATCTCCACTAATTTGTCGGGGACAAGATTAAATTAAGGCTACTACTTTTTGCAAACGTCGTAATACATACGTGACCCACATTTTTTTGTTTGTTTTTTCCTTCACAGCTTCCTCGCATACTTTGTGAATAGTAAATAAAAGTGCACGACAAAAATAAAGCCCTTGAAAACAACTCTTACTCTTTACTACTTTCCTTTATTCAAATTAGGTAAGCCTTCAAACAATGTATTTAATATAAATATTATTATTATTTTAATTCAACTAAGATATTGATGTTATTTTCTATTTAGTTTCTTTGTTTTGGGTTTATTTTGAGGAAAATGTCTTGATACATGTATATTGACCAATATCACAATCTTGAAGAAGATGGGTTCATTCTTTTCATGTCTATGTCATTTTTTCTATAATGTCATCTTTTTTAGGTTTAATTTGAGCAAATGTCACTATCTTTGTGAAGTTGGGTTCATTCTTCTAACCTTTGTTTATCCTTGTCTGCATGCATTTCCACATAGTTGAGCTTTGTCTTATCCTTACATACACAAATTCTAATGTATTTGCTTTATTCAAGAATGTGTTGCACCTATTTGCATACTTAACCAAACTAGATCTAAGAGTGTGACTACCCAATGTCATTTATATTGTTGCAAGGTTGATATTGTAGTTGTAGACACAACCTGTCTTCACAAAATTCAAATTCAAATTTTGGCCTTTATGTTTCCACGTTGAGCAAACTAAGTACATGTTTTACAAAACTTGATGTTGTGTATTATTATTTAAAAATATTCATTAGCATTAATTTTATATGTTGAAAATTCATTGGTCTTATCTCATCTTAGGGCATTAAAAGGAGTAATCAATAGTTAAACACTTGGATTTCATGCACTAAAAGGAATAAAAAATCTGCATACACCATTCTATGACTCTTGCTTTTTATTTTCAATCATTTTTTAATTATTCATAGGGGTCGACCAATGAGAACTTACCTCCTTGTAACCTAACAACAACCAGCCCCAAGTATTCTTAAATAGTTCTAACTCACAATTATCAAAAAAGAATGAAGTAAAAGTAAATTAACTAAGTAGACAAAGAAGATTTCCACTTTGTGTAGGGTCAAATCTAGAGTCAGAGGGTGAATATGTGACTATGAATTTGACTTCGACACTTGAGATTGATCTTAAATAAATAAAAAAGCTATAGAATAGGTTAAAATGCATTTTATCTATAGAAATGTCACATTTTTCAAGTAGATACGAACTTAACTAAATAATCTTAGTTAAAAGACAATCATTATTTTGTCAATGAGCTGACTAATTTTATCTCTCATATTTACTTTCTTCAAGTAGTTGTTAAAATAATATATTTTATTAGTATCAACTATCATTACATAATACATGTTGATTTTCATTTAATTGATTACATTTATTTAATCAACTTTAACTAAACATAAGAAATTTTAATTTTCTTTATATATTTGGTGAACCTCTTTAATCTTACATAAACTAGTTTTCTTTAGTAAAAAGACTCTGTGCATTCTTTTTGTTACATTACTCTTACAGTGTTACACGTCTTTTTACTAAGATTTTAACCTTTATTTTATATCTTATTCAATTACCCTTGACCATCATATTAGGGTTCCATTTTTAAATTCAAAATTTTAATAGTAATAATGCAAAAACAAAAAGAGAGGGGATTCACCCATGGAGGAGATCCATGACTCCTATCAAGTTTATCATCCTTACCTCTTAATATCTTTCTTTAACATGCAATAGAATGTTTAGATTAGTGAAAAAATAGGGCTTTTGGGTTCTTTATATTGAGTTAATAGTAAGTTAAGATTAATCTAATTTGTAGCTATTAAATTTATTTTTAAGTTAGAGAGTTTATTATATGTTTATTTTTATTTTTATTTTTTTAATTTGAAAATATGGGTGTTTATTGACCATTTCTTGATGAAACATTTAAGAATGAATTAAATATGGTAAATATTAGAAATAATTATTAGTAGGGAAATGACTACAAAATAAATAAGACAAAATGCAACAAAATGATACAAATTTAAATTTATAAATAGGATAAATAATAATATATGTTAAGAATGCAATTAGGAAACTAAATCTAGTGAATAATTAATAATTGTAACCATTGGTCTTCATTAGGCATTCTTTGATATTATTAATACAAATAGAGATGACTTTAGAAAATTCAGTCAAGAATTTTAACATTGAAAAAAAATGGTTTGTACCTTGATTTAATTATTATTAGTTAAATTAATATTTTATTATTATTGTAGACACCTAAAATTGTCCTAGCCTAATTAAATACATTTTTTATTTATTTAATT
Organism: Cryptomeria japonica; assembly: GCF_030272615.1. Lineage (NCBI taxonomy): Eukaryota > Viridiplantae > Streptophyta > Pinopsida > Cupressales > Cupressaceae > Cryptomeria > Cryptomeria japonica. Next base: position 42,393,239 of record NC_081406.1, on the reverse strand, counting down.
ATCCCCTTTTCTTCTATTAATTAAATAGATTTTTTGTTTATTTAATTAATTTACTTGTCCTCTTCTAAGCCTTTTGCTATCCTAATTTAATAAAAAAAATTATTTAAATTCCGTTTTTCCCAAATTAAATAAATATTTTATTTATTTAATTTATGTGAGCCCCTCTCTATTAATTAAATAAGTTCTTTAATTTATTTAACTTATTCATTTAGCTTTTTTTTCTCATTTATCTTAACCACTCCCTTTATTTTATTATTTCCTCTACTTACCCTTTAATCTTAGTCAACCATCTTTTATCCCACCTCTTAATCCTATCCCTCCATTTTTAATATGTTCTCTATATAAGAGGCTTCTTCCTCTCATTTTTCATCTAGCAACCTTAGAGCATACTTACATTTTTTTGAATCGACTTTAACCTACATCAAGCTACATCATCACAACCACATCCATTCATCATTGATCTCTTATGCAAGCATACAAATTTGAGAGGAACCATACAAAGCAAGATCAATGGAGATAGGAGAACAATGAAGATCAAACCCGTGTAAATGTGTGAAGGTATCATTTGAGTTATTTTATGATTTTGCATGCTTATGGTTCTTCATTTATGTGTTGTTGAATTTCATTGTAGATCTAGGGTTTTGTGGTTGAAACTAGGGTTTGCAATTGAAGAGTTCAAATTCAACATATACAATTATTAGTTGAATTCATCTTTTGCCAAGTATTAATAGCTAATATTTAATTTAAAAATGTAAATGTCAAAATATTCCATTTTGCATAAGTAGCTATTAATTAAATTTTTTTAATCGTTATTTTAGTCATTAACATTTAAATAATTTTATATGCTTAGATAAAGTCTTCAATAAATTTTTAGATTTAGGTCAGACCTCTATAATGTCATCAACCCACTCTCATATAGGAGCCAAATGGGGAAATAACTCATAGATTTTCTTCTTTGAGACATCACAAAAAGTGGTGCCATACCCTTTATTATGAAGGCGTCACCATCATAGGGTGTTTGGAATACATTCTACATCACCCAACTTGAACAATATTCTTCCTCATATTGGTGTAGCATGATCTTTGTTGCATTGCATATGCAACATCATTAAGTGTGCACAATGCAATACTAATGGTAGTGACAAAATCAAAAGTTTATATAAAAAAGAAAAATGTTAGATTGGCATTCATATATGTATGTATAAATATGGGGATGATAGAGTAAGAGCATATAGAGATTTGGTAGAGGATGTCTCTAACTCCCCTCAGATTTGCAAGGAACCAATACAATTTAATTATTAGTATCAATCAAATCAACCCTTGAACATCTCTTTGCCCCACCTTCTTTCTCTCTCTTCTCTCTCATTTTTTGTATAAATAGGAGTCACTTATTTAGGGTGCAGGATGAAATTTTACACATTCATTCTTTGAATCAAGCCTTGTATGTAAAATTTATTGATAATATTTTTCTTCTTCTATTTGTTAAGTTTGAACATCAAGTCTTGGTTCATCTTTCTAAGTCACTCAAACCTCCTTGTATATACAAACTAGTTCACTTCCAATAACATTAATAGAACTAACCATGACTATATTTCTGCAATCTTGTATTTATGTTATGGAATGAATATTTCTTTAATTTCCATATACATAATATGTTCTCATTCATTTTTTATTAATTAATAAGAAATATTTTTGCATAGCTTAACTAATGGATAGTAGAATGTTTTTTTACTTATATCGATGCATCACCTCCCATATGATAAGGTTATTGTTATGCATTCCTCTCTTTCTCCTTTTTCCTATAAACAATAAGGGCGATATTATTTCATATTTTAGATCAGAGTTTTCTATATTAGTGATCATAGTCTCTTTATTTATCATAAAATCATTTCTTTCTTTAGATCAACTTGCTTTATGTGTCTTCCACGTGTTAAAAATGGGCTTAAAACTCATCATACACATTTGGATTTGGACTTAAAATGAACAAGTGTATTTTCATCCCCAAGATCACTTATGTATGATCTCCTCTTGGATCCAACAGTAACCTTGAGTGATTAAAAATAAGTGATCTTATTTTCTTTTTTAAGATGCCTGCTTAGAGAAATGATCACTCTAGGGGAGGACCTCAACTCCCATGTTCCAATAGAGTATAAATAATGAGGGTGAATCAAAAGGCACTCCTCTTAGAATTATAATTTTGTCATTTTGGGCTAAGCCTCTAATAACTATATACCTTAGAAAAGTGAAGGTGGAGAGTGGGTTACCCTCTCCTCCTGACTGTTTGGCATTATTCTCCTTTCGTTTCATAAATTTAGGCCTCAACATACCCTTGTGGTATATAGAGGATACCCCTAGTTGAGCTTGTAAAGCCTATAGTTGAACATTTTGGCCATCATTTCTTGTGAATCCAAGGACTAATACTCCCACTTGAGTCGGATTTTTGGTGTGTTCTATGTGCGTGAATGTTAAGACCACCTTCCCCACTTGAAACCTAAATGGGACACATCATCAAAATTGAGCCATAGTTTTTTGTCCTTTACATTTCTTTCTTTTGTGTTTTCATATTTAATAAAAAATCTTTAAAAAATCATAAAAAATAAAAATCCATAAAAATTAAAAAACAAACTAATAATGGCTTATGTAGTTGAAAAAAAGATAAAATATAAAAACAAACATCATGGATTGGTATTATGCATTTCGTAGGGAAGGTGAAGAATTTATCCCTCCAGTTGAAAGAGAATATGAGACCATACCATCACAACTAAACTATCAATCATATTAATCCAACATACACATGTCCCAAAACTTACACCAAAACTACATACCTCAACAACAAACACAAAAAAAATACCCTCTCCACAAACACATACAACCCAAACCCAAACATCATGGTTTGGTTTGAAAAATTGGTTATGGAAGTTACAAAATCTAGGCCAAACCCCTAATTCACACATCCAAACTACATTAACCAAAACAACATTCTACCCAACCAACAATCCACATGTACACCTACACCTCAAACAAACCAAAACCACTCTCGTATTTCTCCAAACAATAAATCCATAAAAACCCTTCTAGTAAACATTGGCAAGACACAAGGATGAAAATATACAAATCTTGGAGAACCTATAGAATCAACCTTGAAGAAACTTGTTTCCTCCAATCTTATCACACTTCCCAAAGCTAGATAATTTAAACCTATATTCAAACCCTCATGGTGGAATGATAATGAATTTTTTGAATACCATAGGAGCACAAGACATAAAACTTTTGATTGCAAGAAGCTTAAAAACCTCATCCAGGACCTTATATATCAAGGTAACATTAATATTAAAGAACACATTAATAATTAACCTAAGGAGGAATTAGGCATGTATCATGATAATATTTCCAAGCATATGATCAAAATCATCTACCTATGTCTAGCAATGGCTCATCCCATAACAATCAAACCAATGACATAAAATTGGCCCACACGTAGCCTCCATCTCTCCCACCATTCCTTCATCCCCTAGTGGGAGAGATGGAGTCTACCTCAAAATCTAACTATGACCCTCAAAATCTAACTATGGCTCATCCCATAACAATCACACCAATGACATAAAATAACACGGAACGTCAAAATCTAACTATGACCCTCTCCCTCATCGCCTGGTGGTGGAGGAGGTTCCAGTTGAGGATCAACCTGTCTAGGTGTTTGTGCTCCCTCTAACCATGCCATATAATGCGAATAAGGCACCACATGTCTATCTACTGGCACTGTTGCAATGTATGCTGCTACATATATGTTGCGCGGCTAGTGTGATGCAAGACCTCACGCTGAGAAGCGGCTATCTCTTCTCTCAATCTCTAAAACTCTTGATCCCTCTTTTCTCTCACTCTTTGCGTCTCCTGGTCTTGCTCTATCCTCAGGCTCTGTAGTTGTCGCTCATGCTCTATGATCTGTGCCTGTGCCACTACCACCTGTGTCTCCAAAACACACACCTTCCCTCTCATGGTATGGATGATATCTCAAGGTGTCTATCCTGCTGCAGCCTCCTCCTCTCCACCCCCTACTCCTCTCTCCTTCGTCATACCTTCCTAACAACGTCATCTCCGCCAGGTCTTGCTGACTCACCCATCTCTACATCTACTGCAACATCTCCTCCCCTGTCGCTACCTTCCTCTCCACCAATTGCTCCCAAGGATCCACCCTCTCCCCTCCTCCTCTGCTGCCCAGTCACTAGTGCCCTGTTGCTACTTGCACCAAGACCACCTCCTATTCACCTAGGTGGATCTGCTCTCTGTCCCTATTCCTGAACCCATCCCTGTACCTGACTTGGTCTCTATTCCTGCGCTAGTATATCCTCCTCAACCTTGTCTATATGCAATGCATGCTCTCCAGGATCTGTAAATTGTGGAAGGGGTTGTCTCTAAAACCAATCTCTATATTGGGGCAATACCCCCGCGTCTGCCACATCCTCCAGGTACTCCCATCTTTGCAGTTGTAAACCCGCTAACTCCTGCATGGTCAAGGCATATGAGAGTCTAGGAGCCCATCCTCGTCTCTCCTCATCCCCAAATCTAGGATACACTATAAACTCTTAGGATATACTATGTGGTCTCCCATACTGCCTCAAAACCCTAGACACTACAAACCGCTCAATAATAGTACCCAATCTCCTGATGAGAGGTCTAGTCATAAACATATCTCTCTATCGTACCCTCCAATCATCCCATAGGTCTAGACCCCTACATGGTCTCCATACTACAGCTATCAAGTCATCTAACTGCCTCCTCCAATAATCAGTCTTTCCTAGGTGGGGCTGTGTGATATAACTTGAATATCGACACACAATAGGCTGATGTACCTCCCTTGAATCATCCACATTAGGTCTGCAAACTAGGATATGCTCCCATGCCCATATCTGCAAAACTAGAACACCTTTCGCCACACTCTTCTCCCCTTTATAGGTGATCTCATGCATCACATTATACATATGTGCGAGTAAGCATGAACCCCAACCTAATCTAACTAGATGTGTAAGCAATCTCTCTAGCATTCTACCCCATCGACATAAGAATCTTTGCTATCCTCTGTCAGGAAGCATGAAACAACCAATCATGTTAGCCAAAACGCAAGCAAGAGGGTACTTTGCACCATACCTACTCAACAAATCATCCCAACTGATAGCACAATCAAGGATAGTGTCATCATGGAAAATGTGTCTAAGAGCCTCAATGCCTAGTTGTGGACTCAAATAGTAATCTACCTTATCTCCAGCAAAAGGAATCCTCAAAATCCTATAAATATCCTCAGGAGTAATGGTCATCTCTCCAACTGGCAAATGAAATGTGTTATGCTCAGAATGGAAACATTCAACCAATGCAGTCAACAAACCATGACTTACATGAATATTGAGCATCTGCAACAAGTATCTGAAACCGAACAACCCAATGTGACCTCTCTGTGTGTTTGATAAATCACACACCAATCTCATAGTCGGTGGATATGTGCATCTGAACTGTATATCTGGCAACTGAACCTGCACAATTGAATAGCACAATCATCAGTACACGATCAAATTTGCACTAAGAAAGTGTTAAACATGCTAACGAATCCAAATTTACAATATTGAAAATCAAAAGTTGATGTTTTGGTCCTTAAAAACCAACACTGTTTTCCATACAAGTTACCAGAGTCAAGCGACAACTAGTACGACAAAACATTATGAGCCGCACGAGTAAACACTCTCATACGACAAATAGTAACATGTAGAATGATCAAATGGTCTATGAAGAACATCCTCGTACGATATAAGGGTAGACACCATACCACAAACCCTACATGACCATACGATAAAACACGAATTGCCAGATACTCATACGAGAAACTGTATTGCACCAAACGATAAAACGACACATGCCAACTTAACATGAAATTAAAAATGCGAAATTCAACAAAAAATCAAAAAATAAGAAATGCACAAGGCTTGAGATCAATCACTTACTATTGGGGAATAGTTCTGAGGTTGATTATGTCGTCTCTAGCGCTCGAATCGATGCTCTTGAATCGAAATTGCCATTTTTCTTCGCATGAGGTTTTTCAAATTTTGAACTTTGAGAGGTAAAAAATGAATTGACAACAACACATTGAACCCCTTATATAGCCAAAACCCTAATTTTCAAACTTGCTCCGATGGACATAAAATTTGTACCCTTGACTAAATCGACTGTCCCAAGTCCATTTTCGGGATCGAAATCGAAATTTGACGTCAATTTTCTAGTCGAAATTTCACAACGTTGACCACTTAGCACTTTCATCCTCAAGTCAATTTTTGAATCATTTTTGCATTCAAATCAATTCTGATCTCAAATTAATTCTTACATCAATCTTCATGCTCAAAGTATCATCGCCAAATATTTTTTCTTTTCAAAGTTACCTATAATAATTGTAACCTTGTCATCTTTCGATTTCACTCCCAAGGGGGCATCATCATTGCGTCATCATTATCATCATCAAAAAGTCAAGATTTTTTTCAAATCTTCATCTAAGTTGAGCGGAAAATCTTTTTAATCAAACAAAACCCTATTGTTCTTCAAAATTGAATCAATCTCTAAGGGTATATTAGTTTCATCGCACCAAATCAAGTTGATATTGTCTTTGTCTGAATCACGCTCAATCCAAATAGGTGTTCAGTTTCATCACTTCAAATCAAGCTAGACATTTTCTCTAATCAGTTCTTGTTCAATCAAGTTCAGAATCAGTTTCATCTCTTCGCTTAATCTAGTTCAATCAAGTTCTAGATAGATACTCGTTTCTTGATCAATCAAGTTCAAGATCGGTATCTCACTCTTTGCCGGTCCTAGTTCAATCAAGTTCAGGATCGGTGTCGCTTTAATCAACCTATTCAACTTCATCGCTTCAAATCAAGCTGAACATCTTGCTCTTCATCGGTTTGTGATCCATCAAGTTCAAAACTGATAATTTGTTTGACATTAAATTTTCTTTGAATCAATGTGTTGCTCACACATCAATTCAAAGAGGGGAAAATGTAATACCCTAAAAATGGTCATCTAAATCATGGATCCCTAATCTCGACTACATCACCAAGGTCCTAACCAAAGGCAAATTAAATCAATCATGAGAACCTAATTAATTAATTCTCAGTCATCAATGTCACATGGCAAATAAATCACTCAATATTAATTAAATAAATCTTTTTAATCAATTATCCTATTTATTCAATTAAATATCCAAGCATATTTAATTAATAAATCAATTTCCCATTAAGTCATCAAAAAAGGAATTAATTTGAAAAAGAGTTTAAAATTGAGAAATCTCAGAAAAGAAATTAAATCAATTAAAAAACAAAATTGAATATCAAAATATAAAATATGAAATAAATCAATTTTTCTGATTTTATCTTAAAATTAGTTCAACTTCCTTTAAAGCTAAGAAAAGTAGCCAATCACATCAATTCACCTGGATTGTGATTTCTCTTGGAGAATCTCTGCCACTCATCATTGATCGATCTTGACCATTGGTCTCTCTCTGGATTTTCTATAAATTCAGGCCCTCATCTCTCATTAAAAAAAGAGAACCTGGAGATTATTATTATTATGTTGTTTTGCTCTAGGCTTATTGAGATTTGTGCATTGAGATATTACATATTAGTTATTGCATACTTATCAAATCATCTAGCTAAATATTGCTTAAACCATGTTAGATTAATCATGCATATCTAGCCTAATCTTGCATCCATTCAACTCAATTTCATACTCATACAGATTAAATCCTTCGTTTAGGTGTCGTCTAGTCACTAGTATTGCATATGAAATCTGAGAGAAAAACTAAAATCACATCAACTAGAAGGCAATAGGTCGCTTTGTAATGGTTTTTTGTTCATTATTGATTATTGATTTACTAACCATGCATCTCATGACTTAATTGAAGTGTTGTATATACAGATACAGATACAGATACAGATACAGATACAGATACAGATATAGATACAAATAATATAGATACAGATACAGATACAGATACAAATACAGATACAAATACAGATATAGATATAGATACATATACAGATACAAATACAGGTCCACTTTTCACACACACAAGGATGATTCTCTGGAATGTGTCACTGAAGCAACTCATACTGAAGAGAACGCTTTAGCTGCTAAAATTGAAGAAAAGGATGAATGGGTTATAGACAGTGGATGCTCACATCACATGACTAGTGACAAGAGAAAATTTCCATCATTACAAGAATTTGATGGCGGATTAGTCAGATTTGGAGACAACAAGGCATGTAGGATCAAAGGAAAGGGAACAATATCATTGGATGGTAAGACTAATACTGATAACGTTTATTATTTTGAAGGCTTAAAGCATAATCTTTTGAGTGTAGGTCAGATGGTGGATAGAGGATTTCATTTATAATTCAGGGATGGGAAATGTAAGATTATCAATAGATCTGGATTGGAAATTGCTTCTGGAACTCAGACCAATGGAAACATCTTTCATTTGAACTCTGGTGAGAAAGCTTGCTTGATTTCTTAGATTGATGAAAGTTGGTTATGGCATAAGAGGATGTGTCATGTAAATTTTGATTGCATAATGAAGATCAGTTCAACACAGACTGTCAAAGATTTGCCCAAGATTGTCAAACCTCATAATCCGGTATGTAGAGAATGTCAAATGGGTAAGCAAGTCAGAACTTCTTTTAGAAGCGTACATGATAAATCTAATGAAATTCTTGATCTTATTCATACTGATCTATGTGGATCAGCAAGGACTATTATTTTCAAGGTGATAGATACTTTATGTTACTTATTGACGATTATTCTAGAATGATGTGGGTAGAATTTTTGAAAGAAAAATCTAAAGCTTTTGGGAAATTCAAAATCTTTAAGACTATGGAGAAGATTGCAAATATTCTAACTAAACCATTGCCTAAAGATACTTTTGAATATCTCAAAGATCAGTTGGGGGTTACCAACCCTCCGGAAGAGACTTAGAGATGCAGGAATGCATCAATCCGGTAAGCTTATCAGATATTTTCTTTGATCCAGGTTGATGAGATGATGCTACTACTCAGGGGGAGTAGTTAGTTGTTTGGTTCAGTATTTTTGGTTTGGTATCCATCCTTTGTCATTGATGTCAAAGGGGAGAGGTGGTATTCATGTGAAAATCAGTCATATCTTTGAGGGAGTTTGCTGGCATTCCTTGGCACTTGTATGTTTTTCACATTCAGTATGGCCATCAATGCCAAAGGGGGAGATTGTTGGAAATATGTTGGATTTTGTTAAGTGTTGTCATTGATGTCAACACTATATCCCGGTTGGAGGCTATCCCGATTGGACCTATCCCGGTTAGTCTTGATGATCATCTTGGTTTTGGCTGTGATTCTGATTTGGTATGATCAGATCTCTGGAATTGGTTTTGGATGCTTACTCTAGATGGTTATTTGTTTGCCATATTTTGTTGGTTCATGTTTTGGTGCTCCGGTAACTATCGCTTATGTTCCTGGTTGGTATTTCCTGGTACCGGTTAGCTTTACCGATAAGTGATATTTGATGTTTTGGTCAGACAATTTTGGTATGGCTTATGGAATCGATTTCTATCATGCTGAAGGTGATTCTTTCTCATATTCCAAGTGTTTGGTGACTTTGCATTGGCTGGTGTGTTGTTATGGTGGTCCTATTTGGATCTGGTTAGACTTTATATGTTACTTCACAAAAGCTTTCTACCGGTTAGTGAAGTGTGTTGGATTTTGGTCTTAGCGGAATTTCTGGAAGATGGAATTGTTTGGTTACTTGATTTAGGTCCATGCTATGTAATGTAAATCAAAATATTGGTCTGGTGATACCATTTAATGTAATTTTTGTTATTATGGGTTTATGGGTTTAGGGTTTAGCCAATCTTGTCAATAAGGTTGATGATTTGTATTTATAAGTGACTTGTTCATGTAATTTGGATATCAATGGAATCAATGGTTATGTCTACATTATCAGAGGAAGGTTTATGTGCGAAGATACATCATTCAGTGAAGATTTTTGTATTGTAGAGCAGACAATTGTGCTTAATCAGAATTGTATCAAGCATTAACAAATGCTTCTTCCATAGTTCATTATTTCTGAATTGTAGTCTGATGTTTTGTAAGTCAGTGAGACTTGTTTTTGTGATGAGCAATGAGCTCTAGGCGGTTGGCTTGATTATAAGTGCAATCCCCATTGTAATTTCACATATTGATGCAGAAGTATTATCTGATTGTGGATAGGGTTTCCCACCATGGTTTCTCCCTTTATCGGGTTTTGCACATCAAAATATAGGTTTTGTGTGTATTGTACTTTCATGTTCTATCCTTCATTGTGTCCCCCCTCTCAGTTTACTCCCGGTATCAGATCTATCTATCAGTATTTGCAAGATTGTATAAGGATGCCCCTCCAACAAATAAAGTGACAATTACGAAGGCCATTATCTGATACTTCATCACTTTCAACAATAATGTTACTAATATTGTTCATAAATTATTAGTAGAGTTGTTGGAGGCCTTGACAAAAAGAAGAAAGGTTGCAATAATGAAGGATTCTAACATCTAGACTTGTGCATTAGATATGGTATGCAGTCCCTTATCTTGGGACAACAAGACATAGATCGTTCAGACTCTTAAAACAATGTTCAGAATGAAACAAAGAGTCAACCTCCTCATGGGTGAGGATCCAGATGACTATTAGAGAGTAGTTAGACAAATAGAATAGGTAGCAAAATATTTTGTAAAAGAATTGAAGAAGAGTATGTCTTCTTCTGTAGAGAATACAAAAATTGGTACTGGTCCGGTGGTGACTGAACTTGGTGCTCCCATTGGTGGTAATACTATTTAAGATGATTTGGAGAAGAAGACTGATGAGCATAAATATAGTAAAGCATGTCCAAAAACTGGTTCAAAAAATCTCATGGAGACAGATTAGGGAGTGGGAATAGTTGTAGAGAAGATTTCAAAGAATGAGAAGAGTCTAGAGAAGGAACGGGAAAAGGAGAAGATGAAATAGGAAGAGGAGAATATGGAGATGGGTGGAGAATCTTGTAAACCTTTTGGATTTTTTTTTTCTAATTTATTGAGACTAAAGATGCAATTTGAATCAATAATCACTTCTAAGGTACTTCAATTGCCTATGTCTCAAGGTAAGAGGGGCCTTAACCAGTTGTCTTTCTTGCACATGCTTCATTTGGGTGATATCAATCACCATTCTGGACACAAGAAGTTCATTAAATCACAAATACATGACTTGGAAGTTATTGATGATGCAATGAAAGTCCTTCATGAAGGACTTTTGGAAATAGTTTTGGATGAAAGTTTGTCAATTGAGGAGCAGCTAGACAATTGTTTCTTAATGGTTTTAAGGAACATGCTTCCACATTGGAAGCCAAATTTTTTAAGGATGTAGAAAAGAAGATATAAGAAAATATATTAGACGAGTCAATAGATAGATGTGCAGCAACATATATCAAACTACAAGATAGTATAATTTTTTTTGAAAAGAGTATAAAGGATGTAGAGGGGGTATATAATCCATTAAAGATATTAAGGGACAAATAGATATTATAGAATCACACATTCTATAGTTATCCAGTACTATAGACTTGAAGAAGGATGATGATCATAATGGAAGGCTTCATATTGAGAATTTGTACATGCAGTTAAATCTGTTGATCGATTAGAAGGATAAGATTAAGTTGCAATTCGATCATATGAGAGATATTGTAGACTCGTAGCTCACCAACATGGTGAGACTTCTTGAAGACTCTTAGAAGTTGGATCAAGCAGTAAAGGTTTAGGATAGTTGTAGTGTGGTAGATGATCTTCTTTTGAAGATTGAAAGTCAATGCAACATTTTGGCTTCTATGGAAGAAGATTGGAAGACCTCTTGGTCTCATCTCAAGTTTGTTCACAAGGGCATCATTCCCCTAGCTATGCAAGCTCCTTTGTTCTTGCTGGTAAGACATTTTGTTCCTAAACATTTATATGAGGATGAGTATTAGATTATTGGAGTATAGGTTTTGAGCTTTCAATTTATGTTCATACTCTAAGGGGGATTTTTTGCAAATAGGGGGAGAAATTTTGTAGAAATAGAATGAGTTTGTAAAGTAAGGTAGTGTCGCCCTTTGCCCTTTATGTCAAAGGGGGGGGAGCTACTATTGGAGAGATATACTACTATTTGGGATAGATATATTTATGTTTTGGTCATTGCACAAGTCTTGCCATCAATGAAAAAGGATGATATTGTTACAAATATGTTTTTGTGTAGCCATTGATGTAAAACTTGTTGTCGTTGATGTCAACCAAGGTCTGAAAGTATGTGATCAATGGTGTTGTATCTAGTGTCTACTCATGTGTTCATATTGATGTACATGATAGTTGATGCCAGTGGTTGTAGATGGTATATTTGGTTTTCTTATGGCGATTATAGAGTATTAGAAATATATTCAAGTGTCCACAACAGATTTTGGTTTAGTGTGACTGTTCCGATGAATAGTCTATCAAACTAGGTTTATCTTTTTGATCTGCATTATGTCACATTGATTCATCCAATATTTTGGTTGTGGTATGTTGTTGGTGGATAAAAAATAATGTTATATCCAAGGTTTCATGTTTTTATTTAATTTACAACTAATCTAGTGTCATTTTGAGTGTCAATTTTGTAATGATAGTGTACTTGTTTGCAGGAATGCTTTGTGTTCCTCTGCTTTCTAGTATTTTTGGTGTTGTGGTTCTCTGATGAATTATTTTCAATTTTAGGTGATTCTATGTTGTGCATCCGCATGTTATTTGGAGGTATGCACCATAATTTGAGTATGTTTGACTTGGTGGCACTATCAGTTCTATCCTTTAGAGTCGACTTGAGTGTTCTTAGTTCGTGTGATTGCATGCAAAGTTGATGGCAATGATTTGGGAGTAATAGAAAGGTGTGTCAACATGGTGTGATGATTCACACATCTTGTTTCCCTTCTACATTTCTTTGGAGAATTTTTTTGGGACTGGTTTACAATCTACATGTTACATCTTATTAGGCCGACCTAATTGATGTATTTTCTTTGTGCGGATGGTATATAAAGGAAGAGATCTTTTGGAGGATAGGAAGTGATTGTATGAGTTTTATGAGAAGTTGTATATGGTGTAAGGTGTAAGTGCGAAGGTGTGCAACTACAGATGAGCAATGATGAAGTAATTTCAAACATTTATAACACTGAATTGTAATCAGCATGTCAAAGGATGTGCTTCTACTCAATTCAACAATAATTACTCTTTGTAATCAGATTCATTGTATCTTGCCCTAAAGAAGTAATCTTCAATTTTTTGCAAGTCATTTTTACTTTGCCCTAAGGTTGTGTTCCTTAGCCTAGAAGTCCAAATCAGGAGCAATGAGCTTCCTTGCTCTAGAGCCTAAAACTTTGTAATCAGTTTTTTATATAGTAAGATAGTTCTCACAATGGTTTTTCCCTCATTGGGTTTTCCACGTAAAATATTGGTATCATTGTGTGACTAATGCTTTTCTTTATGTTGTTTACTTCTATGCATATGATATAATTGGAATGAATGTTGAATGAATTGTTAAGTTTTAATATATACTAATTCACCCCATTGCCCCCCCTCCTACTCCAAGCATCTGGAGGTGTTCAACACAACACACTTGCAATCTGCTAAAGTAAATACTACAAACTAAAAGAATTCAACACAAATACAACCTCTAGATTGTATTTCTATTGGAGACCCTATGGACCATTGCCTTTAAGCCTTAATCTCCCTAGTTTATCAACCCCATAAGATTATTCTTCATGTGTTTATCAAAATTTGAGGAAATAACAGCACCAGCTAGTTAGAATTGACAAGATAGAATGAATCCTTATTGCAAAACCAAAACTAAATAAATAGAAATTTGTTCAAATTCATTCTTGGGAGCCCAAATTCAAATTCTACGAGGGAAAGATGCTTGTTCTCTAAGTTAGAAACTTTCATTTTCCATTTGTCATCCACCTCCTAACATTCTATCCCAAAACTGCCAATTGTCTCCCCTTATAGCAACTTCCATTTCCATTTCACATGTCAAAGTTACTATTTCAAAACTCACTCCATAGTTTGGTTTTAGTAATATTTTGAAACATTTTTGTTAATTTTCAATTAATTCAAATTTGAATTTCTTTTGACAAATAGACATTCATGTATTATCCGCAAGTCCTAATTTACTATTTTTAGATAACTGGTATTACTATAAATAGTAAGAGCTAAATTTAGAAAGGGTACATGACATTTCCAGAGTCCTAGCCTATGCTTCCTCTCCACCTCATGGTCATAGGGTTGGTCATGGTTAGTCTTCTAGATGAGATTATAGATCCCAATCTCAAGGATCTTAGTTGCAAGGTTGCAAGGATTGTGTTACCCGTGGATGGTCTTGACTCTCTCAAACATTTTGCCTCTTCACATTGGCATGATGCTCCTAGCTATCTAGATTCTAGCAAGTTCCCTTGCAATTCACCCTATTTTATTTATCAACCTATAGAAGGTCAAGAAGAGGAGGGTTCTTTTAGTCACCGGAAGCTTATTAATTATAATAATATCCTCGTTAATGTGTGGGGTAAACTCAAGATGATCATGATCCCCCTCCTATATTTATTTCTCTTGTCTCTTAGTGATTTCGTTTATGTTTATTGTGTTGCAAGGTGTGTGCCCTTGGTCTCCTTGTGTTGTGTAGTGTTGCACTTGGGTTTGTGACATGGCTTAATCGCCTCCTATGGATTCTATAAGTCTAGTGGTTATATCGGGCATTAACAATTCAATCTTTTGGTGCAACGACAACCACACTTGTAACAAGTGGTATCAAAGCTTGGTCACAAGTTCAAACCCCTCACTTGCGCTGGGGGGTGGATTGTTGCTAGGTGTGCGCCCTTGGTCTCCTTGTGTTGTGCAAGGCAGCACTGGGGTTTGTGACATGGCTTAACCGTCTCCTGTGGATTCTATAAGTCTAGTGGTTGTATCAAGCATTAACAAGTCAATCTTTTGGTGCAACGACAACCGCACTTGTAACATATTGTTGAGCAAGATCTATCATTTGTTTGTTTTCATCTTTTATTTGGACATGATTTGACCTAAATTCTAAAGGTATACATTTCTACCACCCACTTTTTTTGTGAATAGTATATCATTATCCTTTTTATCAATAAAAAATAATATATAACTTATTCATTAAAAAATAAATCACACTTCATTATTTTATATAATTCAAAAAATATATATAATTTTTAGGTGCTTCCAATTAAAAGTCTCTATAGTCAAAAGGAAAGTTCTTCAAGTTCTCATGTAGAAATTTAAACCCCTTAGACATAATTGCACATAGTTTCAAAACTACTATTTTTACATGTGAATGAGATAATAAAAGGATTTGTAAGTTGTAGACATAGATACTAATTACTACTTTTACATGTGAATGAGGTAATAAAATGATTTGAAAATTGTAGACTTGAATGTAAATGATCACAAATTCAAATAATGTTAAAATCTTTCACTACTTTTCAATTAAAAAATATGTAATAATTACACTCACCCACTAATTACAAGACCCAAATCTTTGACAATGAAAAATGAATTAAAAAATTTTAGATTAAAATTTTTTAAAAAAAATCATTTTCATATACATGTTTTATTAAATCATTTCAACCTCCACCCCAAAAAGGCCTAGACACTTACTTTTCACTCTAAAATTATAAAATATTTTTAAATTGTAAAACAAAAATTTAATGTTTTCTAAATTTCATATTAGAGTCATCTCAACTTCCACCTCAAGAGACGGTTCCAAGAGCTCACAATGCACTCTAAAATTGTGAAATATAGAAACATAGAGAAAATTATGTTGAGACATGGACCAGCTAGGACTTGAACCCCACACCTCTCGTGTGCTTGGGGTTCCTAGCCTGGACCTAGCTCTAATACCATGTTAACACATGGACCAAGCTAGGACTCAAACCTAGGACCTTCCATACACTGCTGGAGTGCACTACCACTGAGCTACTGGCTCCTCTTGGACCAGTCCATCGTGGGTCCGGGTGTGGTTTATTTCCAACACCAACAAATTATGAATAGGAAAATTATTTTTTTGTGGTTTTTTATATTGAAATCAAGTGAGAAAATTACATAGAATAAGACAACTAGGAGATTAATTTGTCAAAAAAAAAAGTATGACTGAAACACTTATAGAAAGTCCTAAGAGATTTGCCAAAAAAAAATAAAAATCTGAATAAAACATTTATCAAAAATTAATTAGATATCTGATTACATGAACACAATAATACACAATAATACTCCTAATAATAAAGAGAATATACATCAATAAAAATTCGCTCACTTTTATAATAAATTTACATTGATTAGACCTGTATTCACGAATGAATTCAATTTTGATAAGTCATCTCAACCTCTTAGATAACTGGCATATGCCTATCCAGATTTTCAAGTAGAATGTTTCATTTATTTTGGTAGACTCTTCATTTCATATAAAGGAATGGTCATCTGGATCTAAATCTAAAATTATGTATCTGTACAATGAATACAACTGTCCAGCAACAAGTACTTCAAGCGTGCCAAAAGCCAACAAGCAAACACACTGTTTAAGATTACTAATGATGGAGAAATAAATAGTAAACCATTGGAAGATTTGGACCAAAATTTCCCCAACTCCATGGAGAAGCAATGCAGACCATTGCCAATTGAGGGGAAGGAAACAATCTGACCGTTTCTTCTGGTTGTTTATAGTTTTTCACTTCAAAAAATAGTAATTCTCTTTTTTTTTTTAATGTTTCGATTTTTTTTTGTTAATGTTTCGATATTTTTTAATTATTGATTTTAAGTCAAACAAAATTCAATCTAAAATTTTATTTTTATATCAAATAGCAAAACAATCTTATGAACAACATTTCAACAAAGTAACAACTACCATTTTTTCCTTCGTTTATATTTCACTGATTTTCAGTCGAACAATATTCAATCTAAAATTTATATGTTCATAGCAAATAACAAAACAATCTTATGAACGACGTTACAACAAAGTAGCAACTGCCCATTTTTCTTTTGTCCATGTTTCACTACTTTGACAGAATAGATATTCTTCAGCCTTTGATTTTCAGTCGAACAATATTCAATCTAAAACTTATACGTTCATATCAAGTAGCAAAACAACGACGATACAACAAAGTAGCAACTGCCCTTTCTCCTTTCGTCCATGTTTCACTACTTTGACAGAGTAGATATCCTTCAGTCAATGATTTTCAGTGGAACAAAATTCAATCTAAAACTTATATTTTCATATCAAATAGCCCAACAATGACGTTTCAACAAAGTAGCAATTACCCTTTTTTCTTTTGTCCGTGTGAAATAGATATCTTGCAGTCATTGATTTTCAATGGAAGATAATTTAATCTAAACTTATACTTGCATATCATATAGCAAAACAATCTTACAAACGACATAAAAATAGTCCATCAAATTGACTAAAGCCAACCCAAAAAGTACACTAAAATCTGAAGGGTTGATGGTAATATCCTAGCTCGTCTTCTTCAAAAGGAAAAACTCTTACGTTTCATTTGAATTGGGTTCCACAAAAATAGAATTCTTGTAAAGATGGGTTTTCTTTAATCATCAAAATAGACGGTATAATTACTGGTATATTTTTATGGAGTGGTCTGTTTGGGGCATTTACTGCAGACAGAAAATGGGTGATGGATCAAATCAAGTTGCCCACTTTTGTAAATGTAGTGAAATTTAAACTTCAGAGATTAGTTGAGATCTCGTTGTCATTTGACATAAATATTTTTGTGAAGAGATAGCAGGTAAGGAAAACTGTACCCTAAGAACAAAAAAACAAAACATACAGTCAAGATTAATTAAGCTTCTCCTGTTCATTCCTCAACTGACAAGAAGATTAATTAAGCTTCTCCTGTTCATTCCTCAACTGACAAGACCTTCTGAAGCTAATTTGTCAATATTTATATTTTCTATCTATTTCTATTTCTATATTTAACAACTCAGACCCACATCAATTTGACTACAATTTTTTTTTTTCCAAGAGTTTATGGGACCCAAACCAAGCTTTATTAGACTTATAGAAAGAGTAAAATAATGAGTTTATGTAACCATCGCCCTTATTCCATCCCCAAAAATGACAAAAAAAAACATCTATGGTAGAAACATGTTTCCTCCTTCTTTATTTCAAAAACTTGGGGTAACTAGCAATATTGTAATGGTGAAATTTGGTATAATTTTATGTTTATTTTGGAACAATTTTTTAATATATTTTTATAATTATAAATAACATATTTTAATATATAATTGAGTTATTATACTTAATTTTCTTAGTATAAAGTCTTATGTTTTCTACTTTTGCAATACTTAAGTGAATGAAATCTCAATTCAATAGACTTATCTATCTAATTTCAATCATCATCCATTAATCCAATCCTATATGGCATAGATCAAGTTGGTTGTTTTATCTAAGTCTCATCTAGAAGTGTGAGATCGTCCTTGTAGCTTTGATGTTTATTATTTTACTTGTAAAATCAAAACCAAACATCTAGTCGACTCATCTCATCTTGCACATTGGTCCCAAGTCATTTTTCAACAAATATTTGTAATTTGGTGTTATGTTAGGATATAAAAGACTTTCATTTGCATTCATTTTGATCATGGTATGACATTAGAATATTTTGAAACCTATTTGTTTGTGTTTGCATTCAAATCAAGAGAGAAATATAATACATCAGATCACACTTATCCTAGTACATGTGAGTCACATACCAATCATTCTAGAATTCATGTGCATGTTTGAAGCTTGATGCCAATAAGAGTATTTTAAATATTTTTATTTTTATTTAAAAAATAAAACCATAAGAATATGGTGGAAAAATATCATCATCCAACAATCTTATTTTTAGATAATTCATAGAAAAAAACTAGAGAACATCACAAGTTGAGCTTCTAGCTACAAACTAGATCAAAACCATGAAGGTGAGTAAACACAAAATATGGCAAAGTATTCTAGTTATCATCCATACACATGATTGTCTAGTGCATTTATAAATTCTAAGGTGCGTCAAATTCAATTTCATTTTCATCAGTCAACACTCAATCTTTGTTCATGAAGCTAAGAAATTCTCCCATTTGTTGACATTTATGGCATGATAATATTTACTATTTGACATTATCTAATCTAATTTTTCTCCATTTACACCCTACATTTAAGGTACATCTAATCCTTGGATTCATTTGTACTTAATTATGTTTATGTATCAAATAAGCTTAAGGAGCATCATTTCTTTTTTATTTTGATGAACTTGATGAACTTACCCAACCTTAAGTCCTATTTAAGTTTTTAGATCAAAATTTATTCAAAAATCATAACATTTTTAGATATAATATAGCTTTTGTCCTTGATATTCATGAGTACATTTGCATCCTACATTTTGATGTTGTCTTATCTGGTTATCTCTTGTCCACCAAATTGGCTCTTGACTTGACTTAGGGTTTATATTATAAGCATTTTTTAGATATGATTGAAACTAATATTTTGATTAATACTATATTATACTCTTTCAATGTCACTCGATTCTTTATTCTAGGGTTTGTACACTTGTATTTGTACATCTATAAAAAACCCTAGACCATTCGATAGAGATTTATTGTTTACACATGCTTTCTCCTTATGAGGGCCACCTTTTCATTTAATTTTGTTTACATCAATGTACCTATTTTTTATATAGAAATTTATCGATTCTCATATTTACATTTTTGGATTTTGTTCATTATGACAAAATAGTATGGACACTATGGATTTTGATTAGAGAAGTCTAATTTTTAAGTACATAATATTGATTCTGATTAGTGTATTCTTTTGTATGATAATTATCATAATGATATTAGATACATAATTATGATTTAATAATTTTATTCTCATGGGACTACCCTGGTGATATGTTCATTAGATATGAGGTTCCACATTTTCTCTATATTTTTGCATGTTTGAACTAAATTTTGATGATTAACATGTGCATTTTGGATGCAATAATTAATTTTAATTTTTAAATTTAATTGAGAGTTATAAGTTGTTGAATTTATAAATTACATAGAGTAACTATTGTCTCTTGTACTGCACCCTATGCTTGATTCCAAACCCAAATACTCAATGAAACATGACATTGATATCAAGTTGTGGGACCTTACAAATGAGATCAAACCTTTGGAGAAGGCCATCTTCCTATCTAACCTAAATGCAACAATAACTTGGTCCAACCGACAACTAGATAAAGTTCTAAACTAATCCTAATATGTCAACCTATAGAAAAAAAAAGGGGCGGGGGGGGAGAAAGGAGAATCCCAAATGCAAAGATGGTGATACCCCAAGGTTAAAATAGTGTTTCTTTCTACCAAGGTTTGTATAGAGAATCAACAAAATCACTAAGAAAGGTAACATAATTCTCTAGTTTATCAACTGTAATAAGTAAACATGAAGGTTGAGGTCTCAAGGATACCAAAAGGGGTAAAAATAACCCATAATCAATACCTATGAAAAAATAGCACAATATACAACCTATAAAAGATGATAAATATTCATACATGCACAGAGGTAACAAGAATTACACGGGATGCAAGTACAAACAAGAGGGAAAATGAAATAATTTTATTTATGCAATGGCATAGATGCCACTATTACAATTGTAAAGATACAAAATACATATGTCTACTAGAGAAAAAAAAAAGTTAAAGGAAGAACCTCTTACAATAAGGCTCCACAACCTTTTATTCATCTATTGGGTGCAAAAAGAGAGAGGAAGGGTATGTGACAAGGTAGAAACCCTATCCATGGTCCATTGGCAAGATCTGATAAATTTGCATGAAATTCCTAAATCAAAAGGCATGGAGATACTCTCCAATCTCATTTCCACACCTATATTAATGAAAAGGATGACAAACTGCAAGAAAAAACTCTCAAAATCCATTGATTTTACACCCAAGCATAGTCACCTAACAAGATTGAGTCTAAAGAGGAAAAGAGGATGTGAGAACCATTTTTTTCTTAAAGGTGACTTAATTGGATAGCATTAAACTTGCTTCTTAGAGTAGGTTGCTAGAGTTTGTGTAGCTGGTATGATAGATTCAACATTCATGGGGCTATAGGAGGTGGATTGAAATAAAACATGCCCTAGGCATACTTCATCACTTTCTCGGTCCCTAAAATAGTAAATTTGTGACCCTTTCACTTTTTTTATGGCTTTAGTTCTCTTTTTTTTACTATTGTAAGAATAATCACATCACTATTAATAATTGGAAGCCACTCAAAAACTCTGACAATGAATATAGGAACCTTTAGAACCATCAAAATAATTGGTGCTATTTATAGTTACTCTATTGGGGCCAACTCAAAATCAAGAATCGTTAATGGTTCTCAGAGTTTTGAGATCTTTGTTTTCTACCTTTTGTGCATTCTTCACTTCCTCGGTCATTGATTTGCTCATTTCCCTTGGCTCTATTTTCTTTTCTTTTGGTTCTCATCAAGTTTTCCAATTAACTAGGAACTTCTAACCATTCTTACCTTTTCCCTCCTTTCTTTTGATGGAAGATTATAGGAACTTGGAAGGAGAACTAGAACCTCATCGGAGTTTCTGGAGATTCCAAAAACTATCAGAACCTTCAAAAAAATGCTTTAGAATTTTCCTTTCTCTTATCGACAATCAACAATGAGTAAGAACTAAGAAGCATCGGTAGTTCCAACAACTTTGGGAATTGTATCGGAGTCTCACAAAGTTCCTAGAACTTATGAAACCTCTAATTGACCACAACTTGGCCAATATTTTCATAAATCACTTAAAATTAGAATTGGGGATACCCATTTGGATGATATATCAAATGGAAGATTTGAAAAAAATTGGAATCAAGATGACATCATGATGAGGTAAGAAAGAAAAAACATGACATTAGCATGATGCCATGAGGAGATGGAAAGGCTTCAAATGGGATGACAACATGATAACATCATCAAGGGTGGATGACATCAACAAAGCACTAGATGACACTAGCATGAGGATTGGGCTTTCAGGGAAGTCCAATAAATACAAGGATCATAAGAAGGTAAGTGAAAGCTCACAAAGGTTTGCTGAAATGATTTCAAGGAATTGTAGAGAGAAGGGAATGAGTTGGGGCCAGGGATTGAGAAAGACTCATATCACATTCCAAAATAGGATGAGGGTAAGAAAAAAACTTAAGGGAAAACATTTGATGAATACTTAGAGGAATTTTCTAAAGGGGATCTTTTTGGCATATGGCTTTGGGGATGAAGAGTGAAGATCTATCACAAAATAAATAAACTTTTAAGATATAAATGTTATGCATTTTTTTTTAAATAATAATTAAAGTGTATTGTATATTTTTTATATGATTTTAGGATTTGTAGGTAGGAATCACCTAGCCTGCACATATAAATTTGCCTATGCATATTACTATGTAGATTTCAATTGTATGCATAGCATCTTAAATACATATCTTTTAATTGCATAGTGGATTATCGTATTTATTAAAAATAAATTATACAATTGAATATTTATAAAACAATATCATTTAATTCACCACAATCTCACTAATTTCAATACATATTTTGAATGAAATGACATAATTTATTACTTAAAAAAAAATGTCCTTTATGTCATTAGATTTGAATGCATATTTTTATTTACTAATGTCGATTATTATATAGATTTCAATTATGTTATTAAAATTAAACTAATTTTAATGCACTTGCATATTAATTAACTTCTAAAAATTATTATGTAGATTTTGATTGTAGACATATTATCTTTTTATTTTAAAAATTGTTGAAAATAGAAATAACTATTGAACCCAAGGCAAGACTAAGAGGGGGAGGTCAATCAATCCAAACAGAAATTAATACAACACATAAACTATTAATTTCAACCACACACATCCAACAATTGAACACCAAGAGTTTCTACATGGAAATCCCAAATAGGGAAAAACCACGGTGAGCACTTGCCCACAAAAATATCCACTATGTATATTAGATTACAATAAAAAGAGTTCATTACTCTAGACTTGTAAACCAAGGCTAACTAATCTTGGGGCAAGATACAAAAGAGGACTTGCAAAACATGAAGCTAACTGCAACAGGGCAAGATACAAAAATGATCCGAAAAGAAGGATCTCCTAATCATGAAGTTGTCCTTGAACTCTGCATCAAGCGACCGACATCAACATACGTAACTTGGACCTTAACTGATAACACTATGTCTCATATCTTTTCCATAGCCTCAACACAACTTGCATATCATTTGAACACAACTCTTCTTCTCTATTATTCGCTGAATTTTGCACACTTCCTTTCGGTTCTCTACATTTCTCTTCCCACTCTAACAATTCTACTCACCTTCCATAGTCAACTCAATCATGTACACATTCCTTATATACAAGATAGATCATCAAAGCTTAGGAGTAGTAAAACTGCTAATTTTTCTTAGCGACCATCAAATTAAGGAAAAATAGGAATTTGATAGATCTAAACCTAATAGATCTAGATTCTTATCAAATTCCAAGGGGTCTTTGGATGTACCTCTTCTTTCCCTTGAGTTGATTTGAATTATTGATTTTTCTGAAATTAGGGTAAAAGTGTTGGAAATGAAGGTAAAAATGCAAAAAAAGTGAGCTACAGTCGTCAAATTGAGCCACGCACCTAGATATGAGCAATGTAAGTAGGATAGGACCTGATCCCCAAAAGAGCTCCTAAAATGTCGAGGCCATGGTGAAATTCGTCATGGTCCTCCGAACTATTCATACACCAAAGGGGGATTGATTCGTCTTTGTAAATAATGCCTATTCTGATGATCGTAGCTCCGTACCTGTTTCCTGCACACATAAAGAAAGGGAAATAGGTTGGGAATAGGGGTTTGCCTAAGTCAAACCCCAGTTGAGGATCAACCTTGAATGAAATGTTGCAAATACTAAAATAAATAATGAAAGGATATACCTTCGGTCTACAATGACTGATAATGATGCTTTACTTCTTGAATGTAATCACATATGTTGTATGAAATGGCATGAACATGACTGTAGACACCTAAAAAATGGTCAATGCTTGTGGAATCATACTTTAACATTGGCACATTGCCTCATTTTAGACTTTTTGCGTCGCATTAACATTTCTCCTATGTTACGCACTTGGTCTTTATCATTTGCGAGCATCGAGTCATTCTTCTGCATTCTTCATTTGTCTCGCTTTCGAATTAGGTCTTGTCGATAGCAATCTTTAATCATGATTTTGGTCAATCTTGTCAATCTCTTATCAACTTGTCAATCTCGTCGTTTTACGATCGATTCGTCATCGATCCTTGTCCTCTTCAATCATGTCAATTGGCGCATGTCAATTTGGTCTCTTTATCAATATTGGTCAATTTGTCAGTCAATCTCAATTGTTTATCAATCAAATCATTCAGAATCATGATCGAGTCAATTATCTTTCATCAAGACCTAATTGTCATCCTTGCATTGCTAATCCATCTTCTAGGGTTTAGTGATTTAATCATTTAACCTTGTTTGTCATTTCTCCCTTTAGGATTAATAAATTATTTATTTATCCTAAGTCTTCTCATCGCAATTAAATGTTCATTTAATTGGCTAATTATTCCTCTTTTTGTGAATTAATTAATAAATGACAAATTATTAATTAATTCACCTAATTTCTTAGTTCCTAATTTTCCTCTTTTTCTAATTTTCTAATTTTCTAATTTCTAATTCAATTTTCTCCTATTTCTCTCCTAATTTCATGTGAATGACATTTCAATTTGTCATAATTTGTCATAATTGACAATCAATCAAATTTTGACATAGAAATTTGTCATAAATTGTCATAAATTATCAATCAATCAATTTTGCATAGAAAGTGCGTAATTTGTCATAATTGACATTTTTGATTTACAATTTCCATTTGAATTGAATCATGCTAATTTGATCATTTCTCCAATTTATCTATAAATTGGATGAATTTCTTCAATCTCAATCTAATAATCGCTTATTTTGAATCACTTTGTCAAAAACAATCACATTTTGAGTACTCTTGCGCCATAATTTTGTCTATTTGCTTTCATCTCATGTGTATGCACTTGAAGGTGAGATCCACAAACAAAGGCTACTTGGAGAGGAAAGAAGAACAATGGAGCCGCATGAAGGAAGTATTCAGATCTACGTTTGGTTTGCATAGTATTTAGTTTTGAATGTTTTGTCTTTATGTCTTTATTGAGTGTGTTTAGGATAGATCATTACATTTAAGCTTTCGTGATTGGGCTAGATTAGTTTTTATAATGCTTGTGATGATTTCCGAATTCCTATGCTACATTAATTGGTGAACCCGACATGAACACTAACCATCTAACCCCTTAACTGTGTTTTTGAGTGCTTTTGAGTTAATTTGCAGTTCAAAAACCTAAAAAACAGGGTAGTGCAGGGTTTTCTGGGGACTTTTTGCGCCTGTGTAAGACAACTTGCACCTGTGTCAAGCAACCTGCGCCTGTGTTAAAGACATTCTGTGCCTGTGTCATGACTTCTGCGCCTGTGTGAAGTCCAGAAATAGAGGTAAAAATGTAGTGTTTTACTTGAAAATTGTTTGTTTTGCATTCTATTTTTTGGTTTTTGGTTTTTGGTACTGATTCTCTGTGCAGCACCTTGGCATATGCATGACAAAGGCAATAAATGAAACTACTAACATGTTTTTGTGCAGGTTCAATAGTCAAAGACTAAGCATATCAAACTTCTGACTTGGGTTTTGCAGGTTGCCTTGGAATACAAATAAACTTTGTGTTTGAAATTAATGTTTAGGCACCTAGTGATTTCTAAATAGGATGGAATGAATCTATGCTTGATTTGATTGTTGAGTTTGACATTGGAGTAGGAGAGTATGCTCTCATCCTTTTTAGGGTGATCAGAAATCCAGATCTTCAATACCATGCTCATGTCTTTGATTGTTTGTCACCCTTAGAGGGCCTGCCTTCCCAACCATTTGCTTTTGCAAGCAAGTGATAATCTTGAGAAGGGAACGACCCAAAGTGAGTATGGCTAGAATACCTTGGCATTCTAACTCACTATAAACAAATACCTGATAGGCGAAAGCTTTGAAGGAAGGGTTACATGGGAATTGCAGTTACTTGGGAAGTGATGACCCTTGAACTCTTTCTCATATCAACATCTAAGTAGGACCTCACGGTCTAAATCGTGCTTGCACGACTACATTTGTTTGGTATCTTGATGGGCTTAATGTCTCAATTACGCTTGCATGACATCAAGGGGTAACGCTTAACAGAAATCCTTACTAAGCACCTTGTATTTAGAGGCCAAAAATCCTTCTAGTTGCTTGAGAAGGACAAGTTCGGATACTTGGAAGAGATACTAAGTTCGCCATGGGGAGATTTCCATGGGGACTGGTGCTTGGCTGCCTTGAGAAGTGAGTGTCGTGGAGGGGAGCCCATGGGGTCAAGCATCTATGTATTCTCCTTGAATCCCATAACAAGTCTACCTCTCAAGTACCTAATGTCCTTGCCTACCATAAGAAATATGTGAATGAGCATGATTGTCTTGAGTCTAAGTTGAAATATCTTGTCTTCTTTGCTTGTCAAAAGTTGAATTGCAAATCTTTTCAAAAACAAGACAAATTGATTCAAAACAAGGTTAAACCCAAGAGCATTTCATCCAACAAACTTCAAAACACCTTCAAACATGGTGGTCAAACATTTTTCAAAATCTTGTCTCAACATTCATGTCACTTAGATTTAGGTTCATCCTAGGTTGCATTTTGCAAAGTCATTGTCAAGTACCAAGGTTAGGTTTCATCTAGATTATACTCCTTTGCATATCAATAAGGGTCATCCATTTTGCATGTGTCCTCTTGCATTAGAGTCATACCATTGTCATACATTTGCATTTGCATACCCTAGGTCTCTTCATCTATCTTAGGTCATTATCATATCATATTAGGGTCATTTGCATAGTAATTTCCCCTTTACACATAGTGTCAAAACTAAGTTTTTTCATACTTGAGTAATCCAAATCTTTGATAAACCCTAAGTCATTGTTGAGAAGTCTAGACCTTATCAAACTTTTGTCTTTTGTCATTATTGTCATTTGGTCAAACCTAGCTTAGTATCCAAGCATATAGGGGAGACTTTGTCATTTTGTCCTTTTGTCACTTGGTCCTTTTGTCCTTTGAGGTCTAGACATCATTTCAATTTCCTAAGGGTCTCTTTTAGATTTGCATTCCAAAAAGTTTGTCAAAATCTTGCAAAACAACCAAAAACATAGGTTGCATTCTTGCCATAGATTGCATTCTCATTTATTTAGTTTGCATTTAGTTGCATATC
The DNA here is from genome assembly GCF_030272615.1 of Cryptomeria japonica. NCBI lineage: Eukaryota > Viridiplantae > Streptophyta > Pinopsida > Cupressales > Cupressaceae > Cryptomeria > Cryptomeria japonica. Next base: position 42,365,797 of record NC_081406.1, on the reverse strand, counting down.
ATATATTGTCCTTGAAAATTTCCAAAAAATATATTGCATTTGCATAGTGACATGTCTATTGAAATAAGGTTCCAAGCACCAATGATGCAAAATAGTTTGACGTATCAACCGATAATGCAATCAAATTTTAATCCAAGGCAATCACAATTCTATCCAACCCAACAACAAGGCAATATCGATCAAATTGTTTATGATGAAACAAATGTCCAAATACAAAAACTAGAGGAGAAACTAGCTCAATAAAAGGAGATATTGGAACAAAGAGTGAAAAACATTGAGAAGAATAGATCACAAATGTCCAAAGTGTTTCAAAAATTTCTAGGTTGAAATCCGAATATTGAGCCAATTGATGTAAGATCTCTTCTTGAACGATCAGACATACCAGCTCTCCTCTCTCAAATAGAGATGATGAAACAATTTCAAGAAAGGAGACAACATCAATTTCAACATTATGTGCCTCCACAACAAGAACAAGAAGGTGTTTACTATCAATCAGATTTTCAACCAATACAACCAATGGTTCAACCAATTGTTCAACATATACAACCAATACAACCAATGGTCCAATTTCAACAATATGTCCAACCAACTATACAATGTCAACAAATAGTCCAACCAATGGTGGAATATCAACAAGTTCAAGTTCAATCAACATATCAATGTCAACAACTACAACCAAACATTCAGAAACAAAGGTTGCAACCCACACCAACCCAAGTTTCAAACATGTCAGAACAATTGAACCAAGTCCAATATCAAAACATGACATCAAACCAAAACAAGTTCAAATTCCAGATACAACTATGTCAAAACCCCGAAAGAAAGGTGGCTTTATTGCAAGGATCTTAAGGAACCTACCAAGTGAGTTATTTGAGGAAGATCAAGATAATACACTTATGTCTAGCAATGCCTCACCCCCCCGCAAACAAATTGACTCTCCAGTGGCATCTATCCCTACACCTTTAGAAGTTTCACAAGAACCTTCTATATTGTCCTCATCAAATAATACACCCAAGGATGCAATTAGCCAAGGGCTATCCATAATTGATTGCCAAGATAATCCAATTCATGATGCACATCCTTGTCATGTTTCAGAAATACAAGACCCAATGCCACCATGCACTTTATTGCCATTACCTGTTTTAGAGGACCCCATTCAAAGTCCCTCTTCCTCATGTTCAAGCATTGATTCCTTGCTAGAATCCATCACAAATGTTCAAAGTGCATCCCCTTCATGCCAAATCATTGATTCCTTGTCAGAATCCTCCATGCATATCAAAAGTCCAACCTCATGTCAAGAGGATAATTTAGAGCATGAAGAAATGAGTCCTAAAGAAAATCAAGATCAAGATCCTGAAACCTTATCATCCCATCCAATTGTTGACCAAGATCCCATTTCCCCAGACACTCACGATGATTCCCCTATTCTTGTCCATCCTATCCAAAGTCCTATTGACACTCCATTCCCCGAGCAAGATCAAGATATCCCAGTCCATCCAATCCCAAATGATCCCCTTCTATTTCATGAAAACAATGTCCTTTCAAATCCCATTGACATTCCACTTCCTAAGAAAGATCAAGATATCCTTTCCATCCTTTCTGATGACCCCATTAAAAGTCAAGAGAAAAGCACCTTTAAAGAGGATTCCAATGTTCTTCCTCCTTGTCAAGACCAAATTATTCCTTTAAATCCTCCACAAGATCCTTTTGTTCCTCCATCTCCTTGTCCTAATGTTCCATATACACTCCAAGATCACATTTCTTTTGATGATCCCATTATTTCTCCCATTCCATCTCTTGAAGAGCCTGTCATTGAACCATGTCCACTACATAATCCTAGTCTCTCTCGTGATCCTGATCCCCCTAGTGATCCTAATACCCTTCATGATTCTAACGTGTCAGTGCAAGATGTTCATGAACCCTCGACATGCACAATGGGTTCTTCCACTTTGGTCCAATCCGATCCACTTCAAGATCTCATTATTTCTCTCATATCATATCCACCTCATAATGGACTCGCGTCTTCTTCCCAAAGAAAAGAGTATCCTACAAGTCAAGATATTCATAAAGGCAAAGGAGTAGATCACCATAAGCAAGCATCCCTTCATGTTAAAGAAGATCTTAAGGGTCATGTCTACACAACTCACTCTCAAGATGTTGGTATCCCTCCATCAAAATCCAAACATATCCCTTCCCCATCATCCCTTCCATCCATCTTAGGTCCTTATATCCCTTCATCCTCTATGCAAGGTCAGTAAAGGCACACATCTTTGAGTAAATCTCATCAACCCAAAAGAAATCCATTTCATTCCTATCCATCCATGCATTCCTTTCCCCCTCCAAGCAATTTGGATGCCAAGTATAAAAGTCATAAGTCTAGCAATCCACATGCATTCAAGGATCAACATGTCCAATATAATCGACATGTCAAAACAAAGAACAATATGATCTATAAAGAAAAAGAAATATCCAAAAGGCCACAAAGGCCCACTGAGCAAAATAAAGCAAAGTCAAAATCTATATGGGTTCCTAAATCCCTTGTGCAAGCAATGCACTCCAAGGAACGACAAAAGCATGAAAAATAAAAAACAATGTGGATCCCTAAGCAGCTCCTTGAAGCACAAAAGCCTAAAGAAACATCCAACTTGGCATCCAAAATTGCTACTCCTCCATCCAAACCTCTCAAATTTGTTCCTCCACTGCCTTCTTCATCCATGTTGGGCCCTTATGTCCCAAAATCCATAGCTATTCCTCCATCCAAATCTCACAATCTGAGACCCATTTTTCCTCCATCAGTCCATCACCCCTCAAGGTGTGTGCCAATGTCGATCTTGCCTTCATTTCCATCCATTGAAGCCCAATTCTTCCAATACCCTATCCATTATCCAATTCATATTTTCCATCCTTTGATCCCTTTGACCCAATCCTTTGCGTAAATCCTCGCCTTAGTTTCATCTCATTTTCCATGTCCTTATCCTACCAACGTCTTTGGGCATACTTTTAAAGGTCATGGTCCATTTTTTTTTCAAGGCTACTATCCAAACAAAAAGACGCTTGAGTCCTTCTTCCATCCTCTATCATGTGTCCATCTTCTCTTGAAAAAGTCAACATAATAAAAATAAAAAAAAGTGAAAAAAAAAAGAAAAAGAAAAAAATAAGTAAAGCAAAAATAATTCGTCCACTGGTGAAAACTTGGCAAACAGGTGCCTTGGGCAAGTACCATGATGAAAACCTGGCAAACAGGCATCATGCGTAATCTATGAACTTCTTGCACACCACACTTGGGGGCAGGTTTCCTCCATATCCTCGTGCCCTTCATTATCCTATCATACCATGTCATTACCCCTTCAAATCCTATTGTCCCTCATGTCCAGTTTCCCTTTCTACCTTTGATCTTGACAAGGCTGAGGATCGTCATGAGCATCATGCATCTTGTTTGTAGCTTTTAGTCTATCATAGCTTTTGGTCATTTATCCATTTGCTTATTACAACCTTTCATCCATATTCCCTTTCTTATTGCAACTTTTTGCCACTATCCCGTATCCTACCCCGACCTTCAGTCCATGTCCCTTATCCTATTCTTGGTCTTGCTTATCCTATCCATATCTTATCACTATCCATACACTCTTTTTCATTCCTTGATCTTGATCTAACATAAGGACGCAAAATTTAAACATGGTTTCAAAAACCTCTTGACATGTCCCTCATGCCATGTTCCTGCTTTACATTGTCATATCCAGTCTCTTGTCCCATCACGTCGTAGCCCTTGAAAATTGCATCTGTATTGTCTCCATGATGAAAGGCCTTTGTCTTCCCTCTATCCACCATCATTTCAGAAAGCCTATTTATTCACCTGTCATATTCCTTGCCTTGCTAGACATTGGGGGCAAAATCATAAAAATTGAAAAATGTCTTGAATAATTCAAAAAAAAAAAATTGAAAAATGTCCTGAAATAATTCAAAAAAATTGAAAAATGACTTGAAATAATCCAAAAAAATTAAAAAAAAATGTCCTAACAAAATCATAAAAATTGAAAAATGTCCTGAAAAATCTCTAAAAAGTCATAAAACGTCCTGAAAAAAATGAACACAAAAACATTTCAAAACATTAAAATCCAAAAAACAAGCATTTTGCAATAAATGATCCCTTTTGTGCATAAGACAAATCACTGAGCATCCCTCCAACGACACGCAATCACACACTATGCTTTAATGAAATCATGCATAAACAGATGAACTTTTTCAATCAAACCAGACATTCAAACTGATCGCACTTGTCATATCAATCAACCGCAAATTTATTTCTCCTTGTCACTACTATCATGGGTCTTATACATGGTGTGGTATACTCGAAACCAGACTGTGTCCTGTCTTAGACAGGGTACCGCATGTCCTGAAACCAGACAACATGATCGTCCTATCAACACTTTCAACTTTTGACAATGAAGATCAAGATGTTTGTTTGACTTGTTGGACTTTGTGCATCTTATCTTTTTATTGATTTATCTTTGATCATGTTCCTATGTTGCTCGATGATGTCACTGAGTGATTTAGAGTGACCGGGATGGTTCATGGTCCTTTCTTTTTTGTTGTGATTGTTGTTTGTCTGTGATGTGTCTGTCTTTTGCAAAAAGGGTTGCATTTCAACTCTGGCCTTCCATGCCATGATGCTACGCATCCATTTTGCTACATTAAAATAAAGGTTCTCACCTACTTATGTGCATTTGTGAAAGCAAGTTTTTCTTCATCTCTACCTGTCCTCTGTCTAATTTCTGCTTACTAACATTTCTTCCATCAGTCTTGGCCGTCCGTTTGATCCTATCATTTTCTATCATTATTATCGATCAATTGGCCTCTTTTCTGCATGTTTCCG